>NC_090267.1:430314519-430614519 GCF_040414725.1 Anabrus simplex
CCAAGTGACAGCGAATATAGCTGATGATGGCTCCTGAGTGTCATCATAGTTCATAATTTTCATTATTGGTGTTGATTTCCTAGTTTTGTGTGAATAAAGGACTTTATTAAAACTCTCACCTAATCAACACTCTAAGTAAGACATATATTCTTAATCTATCTCATTAGAAGTAGTACCAGTTTTGGTCAATATCTGACTATCCTCAACTACATATAAAGAAACTTAAGAACTAAAAAACACATTACATATAAACAATGATGCGACAAACAATATCAAGATTACATAGTCTTCTAAGGTGAGTCCTCTTAAAATATAGGTTCAATAAAAAACATCCCCACTGTGAAATCGTAAAATCTTCAATATTTATCCTATGAATTATGGGAAAATCATTTTTTAAAAGTGAAGTTAAAAAAGTTCTAATTGTCATTCACAAATTGCACCTTCCTTAAAACTAGTTGCTGAAAAAAGTACCGCACATTTATGTCTTGAAGTAAAAACAAACACCTTATTTACAAAATTTCACTGTTGATAGGTAACCGGCAAAAGTAATCTCTCATAATTTTTCATTATAAAATGAGATAGTGGGTTCGAACCCCACCGTTGGCAGCCCTGAAGATGATTTTCCGTGGTTTCCCATTTTCACACCAGGCAAATGCTGGGGCTGTACCTTAATTAAGGCCACGGCCACTTCCTATCCCATCGTCGCCATAAGACCTATCTGTGTCGGTGCGGCGTAAAGCAAATAGCATTATAAAACTACCACTGACAGTGGTAATACTTTGTTGTTACAAAAGGAAGAAAGCCGGTGAGGCCTTATGAAAGGAAGATATCCCTAAAAAGTTACTATGCATTGTTTAAAGGTCAAATGGACCGATATGAAATTGGGAAATCAAACTGTATTTCAGTCCAGTAAGTTCTAGGATGTACTGGTTTGAAGAAAGAATGGATCCTGCAACAGAAACAGAAAAATTCTAGTACTTATTGATCGGACAATAATAATATCTGAAAAAATCCTAGATGCGATGTGTGAGTGAAGATTTTTACTTACTCCCTCTCACCCGTGCCTTGTGTGCAGACTGACGTGCAAAGGCTATGCAAAGGCTTGCTATGAGATTCATTTGAATGGGTGGGGGAAAGAGGTGGAGTCATGCTAGAAAGCGATGGAAGGGGAGAGAGGTTAGGGGAGTGTTTATGTTTGCCAATATGATTGGCAATTACCTTACGGTACTCTATGAGAATAAAAGGTTTAATTAACTCAAAATAGCACATTACATTTTTCCATGGGTTCATTGAAATTAAAGTCAGGATTGAGCTGATTATCCAAAAAAAATTTAAACTCTCCCATAATGCTGAGTAAGGAGACTTCTTGTAAGATCTTAATGATCTGAAGATACTGTTCAGTGCCTGAAAATTGGTGTTTACCATTGGTTACATATTGGCGTATGGTGTAATACCTATTGTGTATCACTGCGTTTACATGTTCTAGGTATAGGACGTTGAAGATCCTCCTTGTCTGATCAATATAACTGGCTTGACAGTTATTGCAATTCAGCCTGTATGTCCCTGCATTATTAAATCTATTATGTTTGTTGACCATGCTAGAGTAATGAAAATTGGAGAAGTTACTATTGTTCATCTTAAAGGCTATGTTGAGATCATATTTTTTGAAGAGATTAGTAATCTGATGAATATTAGAACTGCAAAATGTTAAATCTGTAAGTACTCTCTTGTGTTTTATTTCCCTGATTAACTGTGATGCAGGTTTATTATTGACCTTACCTGCACCTGAGGGCTGGTTCGAGGTCCACTCAGCCTACGTGATTAGAATTGAGGAGCTATCTGACGGTGAGATAGCAACCTCGGTCTAGAAAGCCAGGAAGAGCGGCAAGAGGATTCGTTGTGCTGAAAACACGACACCTCGTAATCTGCAGGCCTTAGGGCTGAGCAGCGGTCTCTTGGTAGGCCAGGGCCCTCCAAGGGCCGTAGTGCCATGGGGTTTGTTTTTGTTTTTTTTACTTTATTAAGTTCATCCTATAATGCTTGACTGCTGGTATGTCTCTCATCTATAATGGTAAATAAGTCATCTACAAACGTAGACAAAAAAAATATTATTTTTTAGATCAGTGATCTGAGTATATTCCAGCTGGTCAAGATAAATCTTTGCCATGGTGCCAGAGACTGGAGAGACTGTTTTGATGTCATTAAAAAGAAAATAGTTGTTACCAAAAATGAACTTGAGTGATCCCATGAATTCCTCTATCTCAAAAATACTCAGTTTGGAGTGTTTCTTATTGTTTTCTATGATAATAATAGTATCCTCTACTGAAATGTTAGGATACATATTTTTGACATTAAAAGATACTAACAAATGATGAGGCTTAATTACCAATTTTTTAGTAATATCACAAAAATCTATGGTGTATTTAATTGCTTTTTTTGTTTCACTTGTATTACATAGTGCTTTTTAAGGAATTGCACTACTCTGTATGTCGGACTCTGTTTAAAATTAATAATGGGCCTCATTGGAATATTTACTTTATGTAGTTTGGGCAAAGCTCTAGCAGTGGTCAGTTTTGGATTCGTATTAATGTCTTCACTCATTTTTTGTTCACTGAAGATAAAATTACGGTTCTTAAGTAAGGTTTTTAGATTTTAAAAAATCTTTTTAATAGGATCCTTCTTTACTGTCATAAAGTTTTCTACCTGAAAAATTTATGTCTTAGTTATATAATCTGTTTTGTTCATTATGACCATCATATTGCCCTTATTGGCTTTCATGGTTATGAGGTTATTAGCCTTAATCTTGTTTTTAAGTGGATTTATTTGACAACCTCCTATCGAATCATTGTTCTTATTATTGTAACTTTCTTAGAGATTTTTTATATAATTGGGTAATCTTTCCTTTATTTCAGATCTTGCATCTTCATGTTGTTCTGTATCAAGTTTAGTTTATAGCTGTTTTACTCATGCCATAATGTAACTTAACCAATAACTAAAAATTAAGTCTAGTTCTTTGGCTAAATGGTCAGCATACTGGTCTTCAGTTCAGAGGGCCCCATGCTCGATTTCCATCCGGGTGGAGGATTGTAACTGTATACGATTAAGTTCTCTAGCTCGGAGTCTGGTGTTTGTTTTAGTACACTAACACTTCTTTTCATGTACATACAACACAACACAACACAACACAACACACTACAGTACTAACTACCCCAGAAACATCCAGCTGTAAAACTGGACTGAATCTATATCAAGTGTGCCAACCCCAATAAATTAGATAAAATGTAGAAAAAGAAGAAGGATAACTAAAATAATAACTAAACCTACTTCTTACCCCAGTTTTAAATTGTTTTTCAGCTGTTTATTGTGGTGGCTGCAATTGTTGGGACCATAATCTACAAACTCTCCTTGCTGACAGTAATACACAGCTCCAGTCATGATACTTTGCTAGAATATGCTAAAGTTTTAAGCACAGCATCTGCTGCGCTTATAAATTTGATTGTCATCATGATTCTTGGTCAGGTAAGGAACATTTAACCTCCTATTCCTCATTATCATCTTGATTATATTCATCAGTTTAATAAATACAATCCCTGCTATGTTATCAGACTATCTTGATTTGTAATAAAGTACAGTATCCTGAAACAAAAACTGAAATTAATTTTAACACAAGAGGGAGAGAGATTATATACTGGCAGAAAATGAAATTCCAACACCAAAAAGACATTAGTTTAGAGGAATGCAATTTAGGCTAAGTAATTGTCTAGATAATATATTTATTTGATTAAAGTTCCCAGATCACACGTTCAAGTATACGCAAGAAAACATGTGACATAGTGGTACATTATTAATGGCTGTAGTTGCAAAGATTTTGAATACAAGCATGCAAACATTCATGCATTATGTCATGCAGATGCCATTAGTCATTGTGTGGGATGAGTTCCATGCCTGTTGCACTTGGTCAGTCCAATCAGCAACGGTTAATGCTGGTACTGGATGATGTTGGATTTGTCGTCCCATAATATTCCATACGTGCTCAGTGAGCAAAAGGTCTGATGATCTTGCAGACCAAGGCAACTGGTCGACACTCTGTAGAGCACTGCCTTTTTCACCTCCTTAACCCTAGAAGTGCCGAGTGTTTTTCCCTAAATGCCAGGCCATTTACTTATGCATTGCACATGTATTTCTAAACAAATTTAAGCACTTAGATAGAGAAAGGTTAAACATGCAGTACACCATATTACTCAGAAATCTTTATTCAACATACTTGTGTAAGTACTAGATAGTTTACTTCATTTTCTGGTGATTATCAGGCAATCAAAATTTTGGAAAACTAAATAAGTTTTTGTTTTCCATATTTTCAAGTTCAGCACTCATAATTAAAAAATACTCATTTTTAAAAATCACTACTTACTAAACATGCAAAATCTCTTCTAGTTTTAAAAATATTAAGTTCTCAAAGTTAAACACAGAGACAAAAACACAAAAGAATACAAAGTTCCGAACTGTGCACATTTCAGTCAGTTGCTGAGCACTAGTTGGAGACATTCTCAGAGAGTTTTCTTTTCCTGCCAGGCCTTATAGGTCTTAAGATGTGCAGCACACCAGAATTACAAGATATTGGAATCATTCCATATTGACAGTTTTCACTTTATAAAGGAAAATTTAATATGTCCTCCTATTCAATACATACATATGTAAATTTTCCTTTGTAAAGTGCACACCAGAATTATTCAAAAGAAACAATATAAAAATAAACTCAATAATCGGTTGAAAGGTAACAAAAGGAATTCAGAGAAACTATCAGCAACAATGAGCGAGCGTGAAGTTATATAGCAACTGGGACCACAGGCGGATGAGGAAAGGGAACATGACTTTATACCTACCCTGACCCTGACTGAGTCATTTCTGGTCAGTGAGGAATGTGTGACAAAAGACTTGAAGCTTTGTCTTCAATGTCTTATTTGTTATAATAGCGAAAGATAAGATACCGTAAATAATGTTATAGCTGATTAAGCGAATGCATGTACTAAGTGTCTTGCCTGTGACATTGGCATTCTGGTGATATTATATTGCATCACAAGCATGACATTTTGCAGTTCTGGGGATAAAGGGATGTTTCACTCACATCTACCTCACACCAGACAACGACTAATGCTCATGAAGTGTACAGCGCACATTTAAAGCAAAATTACTTTGCAAAGTTATAGCGGCACCACTAGCTACACTCTTCATCAACAGTTGGAAAACACCACCTTGAATACTGCGAAAGAATGGCAGCACAACCCCTTCAATCACCAGTCTTACGTACAATTCCGCTGTCAAGGTTCTTGGGATAATGACAAGAGTGTTCCTGCTGTCAAAGGAATTGCTCGCCAGACCATAACTCCAGATGTAAGTCCAGTGTGTTGACACCGCAGACGCTTGGTTCCAAGTGCTTATATGGCTTCCTTTTTACCAACCATCACTGGCACCAAGACAGAAACGGCTTTCATCTGAGAATACAACAGATTTTCACTCCACCCTTTAATGAGCTCTAGCTTGACATCACTGAAGTTACAGATAGCAGTGATTCAGAGTTAGTAGCATGAATGCTACAGGACGTTTGTCTCAGAGCTGTCCCTCAAGTAATAAATTTGTTACAGTTCACTGTGTCACTTTGGTGCCAACTGAAGCTGTAAGGGCTGCTGAAGACGCAGTACAATCTATCATAGCTATGCGGCTAATACGGTGGTCTTCCCCTCTCCATAGTGGCCTATGTGTGACCAGATTCTGCTTTTCTTGAGACAGTGCCTTCCCGTAACCTTTATTGCAAACCCCGATGCACTGTGGATACATTCTTGCACAGTCTTTCTGGAATATCGCATAAAGAACATCCACCTTCTTGAAGCCCTATTACACGGTCTTGTTCAAACTCAGTAAGCTGCTGATACTGCCTTCTTCATCTCTTTAAAGGGATGTTTGACTCACACCTCTGCTTTTTGGTTGCCAAAAGGACAAAGTGTTCTACTCCAAGGACTTAAGGATAAACAGAGTATGCGGGGGTTTCAGACTGTTATACAAGGTGGTTATATTCTACTAATAATGAAGATGACAATTAATTGAAATTTTTGGCCAAATATTTCCTAATTATTTGGACTGATCACCTTAATTTCTAAAATTAGTAAGGCCATATGAAAGCATCGTTTAATCCTCTAATTTCTATAATCAGTTAGGATATATGAAAGTATTGGTTTAAATGCCAGTGGTTTGAAAAAACTGAATAATAATTTTGGTAATTGTTCTCCCGGTCCCTATAAGAGTGGTGATGATGGCGATTATTGTTTTAAGAGGAATACAACTAGGCAACCATCCTCCATATAACACTAATCAGAGAGAAAAAATGGAAGGGATCCGACACTTCAAAAAATGAAGGTATCGGCCAAAGAAAGACAAGGGCCACGAAGGGCGTGAAAATGAAAGACTCCCTAGGCCTCAATCCCTAATACCATCGGGGTCGGGAAAGAACAAGAGATGACCAAGGGAGGTCGGATAGACAGATGAAAGTCTGGCACAAGTAAGTGGAAGCAATGTCAGAACTCCCCCGTGGTCGCCAACCCACGTTCCCAAGTTTAGAGCTGCAGCTGCTGCTGAATGTGAGATGGGTAGATTGAATCACGAATGAAGAGATACGAAATGGAGTTGGTGAGTGGAGAACGATTTGGGAAAATTTGACCAGAGGAAGAGACAGAATGGTAGGACACTTCTGATGATATTGTTATTTTATCTGAGACTGCAGAAGATCACAATAATTATTATTAAATTAATGTCATAATGGTCCACCTTTTCAGTACTACAGTATTTTTGAATTACATTACTAAACTAGGGACTAGTTTCGGCCTTGGTTGGCCATCATCAGCCTTAATGTAATATATCTAATAACTAAACAAATGTACAAACACACAATTGACATAAAAACAAATGTACAAACACACATTTGACATTAAAAATCTAGGATGAACTATATGTAAAATTTGAAAAATAAATTAGGCTCTAAATTCTTAGCATCTGGAGTATGCTCATCATCCAAATTCTTTTGTTAACATTCATAGAATTGTTAATTCCACCACTGCTAATCATTACAATTTCAATTGCAAAACAGAAACTGGAAAAAGTTGATTTTGTATTTACTGTAGGTCATGAATTACCAAATCTACTTGAGTGGTATTAGCAATATGCAAGCCACTGGACACCACTGTAAATAACCACCAGCTGACGCAGAATTGCTAGATGGTGTTTCCACAACAACCGACGTAAATGAAATGAAATGTTCCCATAGTGCTTGTTAAAATCATTCTGAAATGCTGTTGGACATTGTCAGGATGGCACATGAAGATATGGTTAAAACTGACACATTCTTAATTTGTGGCTGGTATAAATTCACAAATCATTGCGGTGTCGATGAAGTTAGTGTCGGCCCGTGGTGTAGGGGTAGCCTGCCTGCCTCTTACCCGGAGGCCCCGGGTTCGATTCCCGGCCAGGTCAGGGATTTTTACCTGGACCTGAGGGCTGGTTCGAGGTCCACTCAGCCTATGTGATTAGAATTGAGGAGTTATCTGACGGTAAGATAGCGGCCCCGGTCTACAAACCTAAGAATAACGGCCGAGAGGATTTGTCGTGCTGACCACATGACACCTCGTAATCTGCAGGCCTTCGGGCTGAGCAGCGGTCGCTTGGTAGGCCAAGGCCCTTCAAGGGCTGTAGTGCCATGGGGTTTGGTATGGTTTGGTTTGGTCGATGAAGTTAACCTGAATAAATGATAGATAAAATTAGATAAAATTAATGAGCTGGAGGAGAGAGCGTGTTAGTCAAATGGCATAGGTTATATGAGGCTTACCTCTCATTGCGGCATGTGGTGCATGGCTTATTGTTGCGTGCCTCATATTGCTAATACCACTCAAGAAGATTTGGTGATTGATGACCTAACTACATAATCAACTCTTACCAGTTCCCGTTTTGCAATTGAAATTGTAATGATTAGCAGTGATGGAACTAACAGTTCTATGAATATTAATGCAAGGAAGAGTTTGGATGATGAGCATACTCCAGATGCTAAGAATTTAAAGCCTAATTGATTCTTTCAAATTTTACACATAGGTTCATCCCAGATTTTTAATTTTAGTTGTGTGTTTGTACATTTGTTTACTTATCAGATGTATTACATTAAGGCTGATGATGGCTAGCCAAGGTCAAAACTAGTCCCTAGTTTAGTAATGCAATTAAAAAATATTGCATATTATAGTTTTGAAAAGGTGGACCAATACGACATTAATTTATTTATTATTATTGTGATCACAATTCAGTACGGATCAAAACCATTAAATTTATATCCTATGACTGCAGAAGATCTCGAGAAACTGCTGAACGGTATGGACAGAGTCTTGGGTAAGGAATACAAGATGAAAATTAAAAAGTCCAAAAAAAATGAAGTGCAGTTGAACAAAGTCAGGTGATGCTGAAAATATTAGATTAGGAAATTACCGTAAGTCTCAAAGGAAGTAGGTGAATATTAGATGAATATTGTTACTTGGGTAGTAAAATAACTAATGATGGAAGAAGTAAGGAGGATATAAACTGCAGACTAGCACAAGCAAGAAGGCCTTTCTTAAGAAAAGAAATTTGCTCACTTCAAACATTGAGTTAGGAATTGGAAAGATGTTTTTGAAGACTTTTGTCTGGAGCGTGGCATTGTATGGAAGTGAAACATTGATAATAACTAGCTCAGAAAGGGAAAGAATAGAAGATTTTGAGATGTGGTGTTACAGAAGAATGTAGAAGGTGAGATGGGTAGATCGAATCATGAATGAAGAGATACTGAATTGAATTGGTGAGAGGAGATCGATTTGGCTAAATTTGACCAGAAGAAGAGATAGAATGATAGAGCACATCGTAAGACACCCAAGAATTGTTCAGTTGGTTTTTGAGGGACGTGTAGGCAGTAAGAACATTAGGGGTAGACCACGATTTGAATATGACAAGCAGATTAGAACAGATCTAGGATGGAGCAGTTACATAGAAATAAAAAGGTTAGCATAGGATAGGGTGGCATGGGGAGCTGCATCAAACCAGTCTATGGACTGATAACTCAAACAACATTTCTAGTTTTTATACCAATGTTCAAAGTGATCAAATTTATTTTCATAAGAAAGGCCTTCATTGCTTCTGCTAGACTGCATTTTTTGTCCTTAGTTCTGTCATCTTAGTTATTCTCCTGCTCAAGTAATAATCAGTTAGGCTATATGGAAGCATTGAACAATACTTTTGGGAATTGTTCCCCTGGTCCCTATAAGAATTCCTTCAACATTGATATTAAAAATCCTGTAAATGTCCTCATTTAATGTTTTTTGCATTACCTGACATCGTTTGACCACACTCAATTACATTGGTTTTGGATTTATTTATTTTCATCTTGTACTCTTTCTCCAAGAATGTGTCCATACCATTCAGCAATTTCTCCACATCTTCTGCGGACTCGGATAAAATAACAATATCATCAGCAAATCTCAGAGTTTTGACTTCCTTTCCTTCGGAATAGGTATAACAACATTCTGTCTAAAATTGAATGGCACTTCACCTGCATCATACATCTTACATACTACATGGAATAACCTCCCCAGGTGTTCAGTAATTCTGGGGATATGTCATCAGTTCCAGGTGCCTTGTTCCTATTTAGGACTTTCAAAGCTCTGTTGAATTCTGACCTAAAAATTGGGTCTCCCATTTCATCAGCATCAACAGCTTCTTCTTGTTCCAGAACCTTATCATCTACTTCTCTCCATTCATACATTTGTTTAATATGTTCTTGACATCTTTCTGCCCTTTCTTCTGAGATATTAATGTTCCTACACCATTCTTCAACTATTGTGCTTAAACCTTTACATTTAGTCCTTATGCAACATGTTCCTTGAAACAATCCCTCACACTCTTTTCTTTCAACTTATCCAGATCCCATCTTCTTGCATTCCTTCCTTTTTTCAATTTCTTCAACTTCTGATGACATTTCATGACCGCCAAGTTATGGTCAGAGTCAACGTCTGCTCCTGGGAAAGTCTTGCAACCACACCGGGTTTCTGAACCTCTGCCTAATCATATTGAAGTCTGTTTGATACCTTCCTGTGTCTTCAGGTCTCATCCACGTGCATAGCCACCGTCTGTGGTGTTTGAACCAAGTATTATCAAGGATAATTAATATCTACACAAATAAAACTATATGGTAATTATGTTTCTACAATTCAATTTTTTGCCACCTCATACTTAATTTTTATCTTGAATTAGATGTACAAAAATTGACAATAGGTCCAGTTCAATTTTCATCTGTCTGACTGTTTCTCTGTCTGTCTGCTTGCTTGTTTGTTATGAATACGATGTCACAGGAAAACTGCTCTACAGATTTTCTCAAAACTGGGTATCGGGCAGCGAGAAATAAATTGACCCCTCAGAGGACCAATGGCTTCAGACAGATGAGTTGGTCCCCTCAGTGTAGAAAATAACACTGGAACCATTCAAGCAGCATCTGTCTCCAGGTTAGGGGCAGCTGCAGAAGGTGTCTGTACTCCATGTTAGGAGTGACCTAATCTCGTGCTGGCAGCAGCTATAAAATGCATTGTAATAAATTGTAATAAAATAATGCAGATAAGTGTAGATATGATGAAGCCTCAGAAAATGATAGGGCATCACCTGCAAGTGATGAGCAGTTCTTCAGGTAGTGAGGGAGCTGTGAAAACTGGGCAACCGGCAATACAATATATCCAAATTGGGTCTGTCAACATCTTAACCTTGACAGACAACACTGAAGAGCTGATAAGAGCCCATGAAAGAGAAGGACATAGCGATCCTTGGTATTAGTGAAACAAAATAGAGAGGAGGGGAAAGAAAACTGAAAAGAGGGTATGGGCTGTTTTACAGTGGAGGACAGGATGCAATAAACTGAGCAGGAATGATCATGAGAAAGGATGTCCTGGAATATGTGAAGGAGGTCAAGAAGATAAATGACAGAATTATCATAGCAAGGATCCAGTTTGAGACAGGAACACAAGATCTGTTCCAAGTATACGCTTCAACAGACTGGAAGTAAAGAAGAGAACATAAAAAAATTCCCTGAAGAAATGCAGAAATACGTGGAAGACAAGGAAGTAATTGATAATGGGAGATCTGAATGCACCAGTGGGAGGAGAGAGACTGGAAAGAGAAGAAATTATGGGGCATATGGATATGGCAACGAGAATCGAGAAGGGGAGAAGTTAATGGACTTTTGCCAGAGGACCCAACTAATAATAGTAAACACATAGTTCAGGAAGAAAAATAGCCAGAAGAATACCAGGTATGGACGGGGAGACAGAAGAACGAAAACATTGATTGATTACATATTAGTGGAAAAAGATAATCGGAAAGATCTTACGGATGTTACAGCTATGCCTGAGGAAGCCTTTGGAGGTGACCATAGAGTAATGATAGCAAAGTTGGAAGTAGGCAAGGTCACAAAACTACCAAAAAAAGAGAAAGAAAGATTAGGGTCTGGAGATTGAAGGAAATGGAGGTTTAGGGAGAGTTTAAGAAAGAACTACAAAAACTGATACGAAGGACAGATATTAGTCATGTTGAACAGGAATGGAATCATTATAAGAGTGCATTTTTAAAGTATGCAGAGAAAACATGTGGCAGAATATCTGGAAAGGTAAGGGAGAGAAAGCGACACAACATGGTGAAATGATAGAGTGAAAGATAATGTAAAGGAAATGGAGCTTCAGCGAGAGTTTAAGAAAGTTTCCCAGTTTCCTTTCCACCTTCCTGGTTTATTATCATCAAGTTGCCCCTACTGATATTTATCAGTGTTGTTATCGGCGGAGTTCTGCGTAGTTCATCAGATGTTTTATTGTGTGTGTAGTGTTAGGTACTGTGTAATTGTACTTAATTTCCTCCCTTTAACTGTGTTTGGTATAGCCGCTGAAGTGCCGGTTACATATTGTTAGCAGAGCAATCGCGTGGTTGCAGAAGAAAGAAAAGTGAACGGTGATTGTGCTTAACCTAACTCTGCGTTAAGTTCGAAAGTTGTATATCGCTTTGAATTTTGTTTCTACCCATCAGGATGGCTCGTGCTGTTCCTAATCTTATCCATTTGAGAAAGTCAGAACTCATTTACGAATTGAAAATCCGAAAAATGAATTCTACAGGCAACGTCAGAGATGACACTAGCCTGTTGAAACGGTCTCTTAATTTGCCGATAACCATACCCGAGTTAACTACGGACGAGTTGCGTGAGCCTTTGGCCGTGGTTAAAGATAGGTTAACAGAATTCAACGCCATTCTTGTGGCCTTTTGTGCTTCTGAGCCCTCGCATGGCCAATTAGCGTGGGTTAAGGCACAGTTACCACATTACCTGGACAGAATTACGGATGGATTTGTTGTCTCTCGAATTGTCGGAAGTTGAGCGGCAGGAATGTCAAGCCTTACTAGTACAGTTTTGGAGAATTTTCAACAGAATCAGTGATTTGCTTGAAGAAAATAAGTTGAATAACACAGATTCTGAAGTTCAAGTGCCTATCCCATCTGAAAGGTGTGAAAGTGTTAACTCTGGTGCTGCATCTGTTGCTGCTCAAGTGTGCACTCTGACATCTAGTGCTAGTGATATTCAGGAGTCTCAGGTGACTAATGCTCGCCTGGGATCTTCTGTTTCATTGTCCGGAACTAGGACACCTGTAAGTCATTCAGATGATCTATCTTCTTTGCATGTCGGTACCTGTACCAATTTGCCTGTAGTAAGTGGTAATTCTGTGGTGGCTCAGTGTCTGCCCTCTATTCTTACTCAGCCCGGTCCTGATGCAATGGTGTAAAACCATCCCCTTGTTCTAGCGCCACCGGTATCAAGTGCTCTTTTAGGTTGCATAACCCCTACTCAAGTGGTTAATGCCTCGATGGTCTCTCAGATTAGTGAGAACCTTTCACAAATGAGATTGTCTGTGCCCGTTATGTTGCAGGCTAATGCTAGTCCTAACCTAACCTGTACTTCGTCCTTTTCACAAGGGCACCCGAATCAAAGGTACGATGCCTCAGTAACCCCTCTGTACCACTCTAAGCCTTCCCAGGCACCCCCTGCACCTGTTTTTCCCCAGATTTTCTCTAACCTGCCTCACCCGTTGACTACTGTGTTTAAGGGAGTCTCCAAATTTTCAGCTAACTCTGTTGATGAGGTTATTTCCTTCCTTCGGTTCCTAACTGAGTTTAAGGATCAGGCAATAGTGTATAATCTCAGTAACAACAACGTATTTCAAATTCTATACTCGTATGTATCTGGAGCTCTTTCGGAGCATATCGTGAGGGCCATTTCCGAAAGATGGTCGGTAGATCAATTTCATGCACATGTGCTTGAATTTTTCATTCCTGCTCGTGCCTTGTCTTCATTAGTGCAGAAGCACTATTTCAGAGTACAACATCTCAATGAGTCATTATCTGAATATGTTCAAGATAATAAGCTCCAGGCTAGGATTTTCCGGCTCCACTATTCAGGGGCCCAGATGGTTGCCAACATTATTGAAGGTCTCGCCTCGAACTACAGATCATATCTGGCTCTTTCACCCTGACCAGCAACGCTTGCCCAGTTGGAAGCCGTTACAGTTTCTGCAGAAGGCGTTCGATGTACCAACCAGTTGCGCTTTGCATTAGCCCCACCTCCTATGAGCATGTCCTCTCCTCAGGATTCTAAAACCATCACTTCACCTGCTTCCAACTCGCGTAATCCTCGTTCATGCTTCAGTTGTGGCTCCACGGCTCATCTCAAGTGGGATTGTTCCAAGGCTGGGGCCTTCGGCAATTCAAAACCTGCCACGGGTAGAGGCTCTTCCACCAATACTTCTTGCCATAACTGTGGGTCAACGAGGCATTTCTCTAGGCAGTGCCCACCTAACACTTCAGCCTCTGGACCCCGGGCAATAGTAATTCTAGATGACTAGCTGCCAGTTCTGATGGTAAACCCCAAACCATGGATTCTGGTTTTGTCAATCATGACTTTACCTTGGATAATTTACTTAATTCTGAGGATAATGATTGCTCCCAGTCTGACTCTGGTGCTCATTTCTTGCAATCTTGTAGGATTTCTGCCATACCTTCTTGTAAATTACCGTATTTATGCATAGAGGTAAATAAGGAACCTGTCTGTGTGTTACTAGACTCTGGGAGTAGTGTCAACTTGATGAGTGAGACCTGGTACGATTCTATGAAAACTGTTTGCAAGTTACCTACATTAGAACCATGTCCTTAACCTGCCATACTGCTAATTCCAACTCATTAAACATTGTAGGATCACTAGAGGTCAAGATTAGAGTCCGTGATTTCACATGGAAAATGCCAGTACTAGTGGCAAGAGATTTATCCTGTCAGTTCATATTGGGTGTCAATTTTATTGTTAAAACAGGCATGGTTTTTGACCTGCAGTTCAACAAATTCCATTTTAAATTTTGTGCAAGAACCTTTGAGCTGTACGATCGCTCCCCTATTCTGTCGTGTCACGTTAACGCTATTTCTGAAGATTCTGACGAACCCAAAGCTTTTGATTTTAATCATTTATCCATGGAGCAGGCCAATCAACTTAGGAAACTCCGCAATAAGTTCCCTGATGTCTTTACTGACAGGTTAGGTGTTACCAATGTCTTAGAATACAAAATTGAAGTCACGGATAACATACCTGTCCGTTCTCCCCCGTATCTGCTGTCACCACCCAAAATGAAAACCCTTAAGTTTATCATTGATCAAATGCTCGCTGACGGAGTGATACGCCCTTCTAAGTCAGCATATTCTTCTCCCATGTTTCGGGTCCCTAAACTGCAAGGTGGTTATCATCCTGTAGTTGACTATCGGATGTTGAACCGTAATGTGGTCCTCCAATCTGTTCCCCTTCCTGATTTACACTCTTGTTTTTCTTGGTTTGCTAATGCAAAATTTTTTACCACCTTTGATTTAAATCAGGCCTATTACCAGATACCTCTTGCCGAAGAATCCAAGCATCTTACAGCCTTTGCGACCAATTGCAACCTATATGAATTTGGACATGTCCCATTTGTGCTAGCAACTGGAGCTGCTGTCCTTACTCGGTTACTGGATTATGTTTTATCTGACATTAAGTTCAAGTTCGTCTATAATTACCTTGACAGTTTGGTGATCTTTAGTGAAACCTTTGAGGAACACCTTGTCCATCTCACCGAAGTGCTTGAAAGACTGCGTAAAGCAGGGCTAACCCTTAAGGCCACTAAGGTTTCTTTCGCACAACCCCAGATGTCCTTCTTAGGCCATATTGTGTCGGGTAGGGGTATCTCAATCGATCAGTCTCGTACTGCCGCTATCCAGAATTTTCCCAGATTCATTGGCATGGTTAATTTTTTTTGTAAATTCCCAATTTTGCTGAACGGGCAGCCCCATTAAATGCCTTGAGAAGAAAGGATGCCAAATTTATGTGGGGTGATGCCCAATGTGAAGCCTTCATGGACTTGAAATCCGCCTTATGTAACGCTCCTGTACTGGCTATGCCAGACTTTTCTAAATGCTTCATTCTTCAGACTTACGCCTCTTCCTCAGGCATATCCAGTGTTCTTCTTCAGGAATTTCAAGAAGGGTGTCATCCTATTTCTTATGCTTCTCGTGCCCTGAATTCTGCTGAATGAAATTATTTCATTTATGAGTTGAAGCCTTAGCTGTCTTCTCTCTAGAACACTTCAGAATGTACCTGGAATATCTTCCTTTCAATCTGGAAACTGATAATTGGGCGTTGAGTTGGGTACTGGCCAAGCCGCGAAGAACTGGTCGCCTAGCGCGTTGGGCAGTGCGCATCTCAGCCTTCCAATTTGAAGTTCGCCACATTCGTGGTACAGAAAATGTTGAGCTGATGGCCTCAGTAGGATGTTCTATCCAGGCAGCCCTGACCCTCAATCAGAGCAGGCAGACCCCTTTCCTGATCAAGTATCAGCCTTTGTCAATGTAGTTCCCACTGACTCTCCCTTCCTTTTCAAGGATATAACCAAACATCAGGAGGACGACGCTGAGTTAAAAGCTATTATTGACAGGATGAAATCCGGTGAGCATGTTAAGCCTTACATCCTTAAGAATGGTGTCTTGTGTTGCCTGGCTCGCGGTCACAAAGACCCCGAAATTGTAGTCCCAACTAACCTTGTCCCGGCACTCTTCAAATATTTTCATGAATCCCCAGTGGGCGGTCATCTGGGCGTTTTTAAAACGAGAGAGAAAATTCGTAAGCATTTCATTTGGAAATCCATGGATAGTGAGATCCGTACCTTTTGTCAAATCCTGTAAGACTTGTAATATCAGTAAGCCTGCCCCGAATACTCGTCTAGGTCTGTTGTCTTCCGAGCAAGCTTCTCACCTAATGGAGAGATTGTTCATAGACTACATCGGTCCCTTCCCGAGATCTTGGAATGGTTATCATTTCATACTTGTGTGTGTTGATGCCTTTACGCGTTTTACATGGCTGTTTCCCACTCATATGGCTAACGCCAACACCACCATCTCATGCTTGAAACAGATATTTGCTTCATTTGGACCCTGTCAATTTTTGGTAAGTGATAATGCAAGAGCCTTTACTTCTGTCCAGTTCCACAATTTCTGTTTTGATCTATCCATTGCTCATGTAACCACTACCCCATATTACCCGAAGCCAAATTATGCTAAGAGAGTGAATCGTAACCTGCGATCTGCCCTCATTGCTTATCGCTCCACTGACCACTCCAAGTGGGATTCATCACTAAAGTGGTTGTCGTTTGCATTTAACACTGCTGTCCATGAAAGCCACAAGCAAACCCCTGCTTTGTTAATGTTGGATTTTACTCCAAATTCTCCACTATCTAATCTGCGGTCAATTAATGATCTTCTGTCTGACGATGCCAGCGCAGAAAAGATCCAAGCTAATTGGCACCATGCGCAAAAGAACTTGAAGGTGTATTGCGCTAAGGTCCAGCGTAATTACAACCATGGGCGAAGGCCACACAATCTATCTGTGGGTGACCAGGTGTTTATTAAACCTCACCCTGTCAGTAGTGCTGCAGACCATGTTATCAGTAAGTTGGCGCCCAGATTTCGAGGTCCCTGCACCATCTTAAAGTTTTTTTTACCCTGGTGACATTATTGGTGAGCGATCTCGAAAGGAAAAGGATCAGCAGAGTTCACCTCTCCCAGGTGAAGGTACCTTAAGTCATGTAGGGAGGGGTAAATACCATTGTTGGTGACCATGTAGTTTTGTTGTAAGGTAGTTGTAAGTAATTGTGTAGGTAGATAATTTAGGTATCCTCTAGTGTAATGGATTTAGTATTATAAGTTAGGTAGGTTTCAGTTTAGGGTCACTGCTTGGAATTTATTTCCCTAACCTTCAGGCTTAGAGTAAACTCCTGTAGTTTCCTTTCACCCCCACCATAATCTTGTCAAATGAATGGATTATGGATTGTGCTTACCCTGGGGTTAGGTGCCCTAATTTCTCTGGTGTGCGAGGGGGGGCCCTACTGCATAATCATTAAGCCACCTATTGGGTGACTCTACGCAAGATCTTTGAGCCCAGCAGCATAATTTTTCCTCAAGTATTCCCCTGTCTGCTGCTGTTTGGTTTATGTTACAGTGGCTGCAGTGACCAATTTCTTCCGACGGCAACCTATAGTGCCAAGTTGGAAGGCAGGCTGTGTGCCTTGGGCGCTATCATCCGGCACCACCATCATGTGACGAATGTCCTAATGGAGGCAGTCTGACTGGACGGTGTCTCACCCCTCCACTTATTTGGTGCAAGGTACCACGACTGCAACTTACCTAGCTACCTGGTTTAGACTGAAATTGAATGGAGGCTGGCGGTAAATGGCCGTGTTGGCAGCCACATCCACAGCGAGAACCTGTGGCCTAGCTGGGCAACCTCAATCCTGTGACTGGTGTGAAAAAGTGGTGCAAGATACTTAATCCATAACTTGGCTAAGAAGGAGGCTTTGAACGCTGTCTTACAAGAAAGTGAGAAGGTTCTGGATTACTAACGATGGGCAGAAGGAAAGAGTGTACATCCTTTGGTGGACAGAATAGAAATAGTCAAAGCAAGTGTAAAAGGTTCAGTAGGCATTTTGAAGTGTAGTGTGACTATCCATGTGGACATTTATGTGGTATTTATTGAATAGGTGGATCAATGAACACCTTTATTATTTTGGAAATTTATAGGTAAACTATAAACTCCAGGCTACTGAAAGGACCTTTGGTGTAGTGACAGTTTGTTTTGTTTATTGTTGGAAAGTCAAAAGTTTCCAGAAGTGATCGCCTTTCCCCCCCAGTAATATTATGTTAATGGTCGAGCGTGGCTCGACTTTCAGGGGGGAAGAAGATGATACAGGTGTAGAATATATTGGAAGTGGAAAGTGTTTGTAGTGGATTTTATTTGTAAACCTTTTTAAGCAGTACTTACTGTATGACATGGTGTGTTGTGATAGAATATTTTATTTGTATTCCATGTAACTATCTAACCTATACAGTGTAAATATTTTTGCAACATATTGTATTTGTAACTAGTAGATTACATTTCTATATTTACTGGAACAGTCCAGAAAGTTTGTGACACAAATTTTTGAACAGGTTGTGTTGGCCTTTGTTAGTTACGCATTCGAGAAATATGTTCTTACTATTCTGGAAATGGAAGGATCGCGATCGTTTGTGTTCAAGAAAAGGGTTCATAGATCGCGACCGCTGAAAGAGTTGTGATTGGTCAATCCGGGCAAGCTCCTGTGTTCTGACTGGCTACTCCAAGGCCAGAGTTCCCTTTAAAAGGGGCTAGGCAGCATTTCGTGAGAGGTCTTAAGTCTCTGGTGGCCGATGACCTTCGATGTTAGGCCCCTTAAAACAACAAGCATCATCATCATCATTATTAAGTCTCTGAGCCGTCTTGGTCTTGGCCTGCCACGTCTGCCGAAGTTTGACGTCTTGAACGTCTCCTTTTTACCAGCATGGGCTGCCTTGGGGTAAGCGCTGTTGCTTTCTGTCCAGTTTTAAGTTCCATTTAGTTTTCATTTGGTGTATCACAGGAGTTTACCCTAATCACCACTCTGTTGATCAGATGTGAAAAGCAAGTTTTGATATCACTCTAAAATGTAAAGGTATTCAAAATTGTATTTGTGGAATTTGTTTTGTACTGACATGTATTTGCTCAACTCTTTGAACTTAAGGCAAAGCTCTTGTCTAGGGACATCTAAAACTATATTTGTCAAAGAACGTGTAGGTCATATATAGTGTGTGTCTAGATTTGGTGTACTGGCAAATTTGTTTCGGAAGTTAATTTGTATTGCCAATTTCGTAAATAATATTTTGAAAACAAGAGATCACTGTTGGCTTTTTGGAAAACTGCAACCTTCGCACCTCCATGGCCCTTGGTAAGGTTTCCCAGTTTTCTTTCCACCTTTCTGGTTTATTATCATCAAGTTGCCCCTACTGATATTTAGCAGTGTTCTTATCGGCGGAGTTCCACGTAGTTCATCAGATGGGTGTAGTGTTAGGTACCATGTAATTGCACTTAATTTCCTCCCTTTAACTGTGTTTGGTGTAGCTGTTGAAGTGCCGGTTACAGAAGGAATTACAAAAACTGATACCAAGGACGGATATTAGCCATGTTGAACAGGAATGGAATCATTTTAAGAGTGCACTTGTAAAGTATGCAGAGAAAACATAAAGCAGAATATCTGGAAATGTACGGGAGAGAGAGAGAGATACAACATGGTGAAATGATAGAGTGAAAGATTATGTAAAGGAAATGGAAATACAAAAGACTGAAGAGAGTACATAGAGCAAAATACATAGAAGCAGAAAGAACCTGCGAAAAAGTAGCTGCCAAAGCAAAGTTGTGAAATTTTCACTCAGAAAGTAAAGGAAGGTTTAACAGTGGGGGGAAAAAGAAAAGAATTAGAATTATAAGATACTGTAGGAATGAAAAAGTGAACATAAGGTTCTTGAAGAATAAAGAAGGAGTAATACTGACAAAACTGGAAGAAATAATGAGCAGATGGAAAGAATATTTCATTCAAATGGTGAATGTGAGAAAGCAGACATGGGGAGAAGGTATCCAGGCAGAATGACTTGAAGAAGTAACAGAGAAGGAATCAGATATTACAATAACTGAGATGGAATGGGCAGTTAAAAAGTGCAGAGGGGAGAAGCTGTGGGAATAGATGAAGTAGCCATAGAAATGATCAAGGCTGCAGGACCAGTGGGACTCCAGTGGACTAAAAGAATACTCAAGAGTGTATGGGAAGAGAAAAAGTACCCGAGGATTAGGAAAAGGAGGTTATAATGCTGATATTCAGGAAAGAAAATAAGATTATGTCAGTAACTACTGAAGAAGCACCATCATCTCCCTTATTGCCAAGATAATGGAAAGTATATTGAATAATAATGATATTGTTTTTCATGTCCCACTAACTACTTTTGATGGTTTCAGAGACACCTACATTTGGGAATTTTGTCCTGCAGGAGTTCTTTTATATGCCAGTAAATCTATTGATACGAGGCTGACATATGTGCCATATCCTGGCCATCCCTATCTTTATCTGGTTCGCTTTTCGGACAAACTGCTTGCCCTCTGTTACTTATGTGTACTCATTGACTTCGGTATCGTGCCCAACTTTGTCTTTTATTGTACGCGCAAACTTAGTCCAAGGAGATCACAGATGTCACCTTTGTTGTCCTGTGATTTTACGACGTACCGGTATGTTCCCAATCTTGTCTATCTTGTTTCTCCATGGCTCTTCTTCTAATCTTTTTATCTTGGTGAAGGGTTATGATGAGCGACATAATGTTTCTACATGCTTGTTTTTACAAGCTTTATATTAAATGTCTTAAGGTGTAAATGCATTTTGTCTCGGAGGTTTCCAACGTGTTTTATTGCACATATATGTACGGCTTAATTAAGGTAATGTAACTACTTTTTTTTTAGATTTCTTTCTGTTATTTGAAATTGGCCTCACGGATCATGTCAGTTTTATATCACCAAGTGGCATTGTAGTTGGCCACTATTTCTTGCTATTTGTGGGTATTTATTTATTTGGTGGCCCATATTATTCTTTCTATTGTTGCCCATGTAATGTTATTTATATCAGCTATGTTTTTCTTTGTGTCACAACTCAGTACATTGATTTGTGTCTTACTGTAATTGAGTGTGTGTATTGCGTGAATGAGCTCTGTTTCACCTTGGATGTGTGTTATGTTGATTTTATTTTACGGTTCATGTTGTAGAAGTCTCTTTGTTAATATTCATGTACCAATTTTCTCTCCAATGTCCTCGCTATGTTGTTGTGTATCGGAAGGTCCTATACATGGATGGTTTGTGCTGTTTTGGCATTTGAATTGTATATGAGAGACGTATTGATGATGTGATTTGGGCCTCTGATCTTGTGTGGGTTTGGCTTTGAATATCTGCATGAGATGCTATTTATGAACCGTGCTTCTACATTTTTGGGTCATTTGACCATTGTTATCTTTTATGCGTTCCCTGTTTCTTGGACCCCTTTTTAACCTATTGTGTGAGTGTTTGAATGTGAGATACGTAGGATGCATATGATATTGCCTAGTTGTGTCGTTTGTTCTTATTTTTGCATTTTTTGGGCACTGGCATTTTTTTGGGGGTGTGGACATATTCCCTTACCATTGCCTTGTTTATCCCTGACCCCGGGCGCCATGCTTGCATGTGCCTCCTTTTCCTTGATCTTTGTTTTGACCATTTGTTTTTTCTTTCTTCTTTTTTTGAGTTTGTTGGAATCCATTCTTGTGTGGCATCTTACTGAATGGTCATGTGTCGCAGTCTGTAAAGACTCGTCCTATTGATGTGGATATCAAATAATTTATTACTTTGGACTGAGCTCTGCATCATGGATTTATTCTATTTTGCTCCTAAAGCCACAATTTCTTTTGTTATTTTTTGATTAATTGTATTTTATGCATGGTTGAACCTGTTGGCTGGATCATATTATGGGTAGGCATGATGCTATGACAATAGTGAATAGGTTATTAAGCTTATGTATAGTTTCCATCTGGGCCTGTTTTCTTTTTTCTTATTTTATTCTCTTCCTGATTTTCATGTGGCCATTTACTATTTTGATTTAATAATTATTTAATAAACTCTTTTGTTTTCTACTTGGCGTTATTATTGTAGGAGTAGGAGGGGTAGCCTTTTAAATTTTAACCTTTTGATTTAATAGGCTTGAGTTTAGTTCACGACTTCGTCTCTGGTCATTTTTGACCCAGTCTGTGCGAACATGATAGGTAAGTATTTATTTTTTGCCCCGCATCCTCTGTTTGATTTGAGCTTCCACTGATATTTTTTGTTTTTTTTGTTTTCAATTTTCCTTATCTTTCTGCCTGTGTATGTGTTGTGTTTTCTGGATATTTATTCCTCGATGCTCATCGTGCCCAGACCTGCTGTGGGCATGTGAGAAGAATAACATGGGGCTGGTTTAACACAACAACATATCGTATTCATCGTAGGAAATTACAGGATCGCAAGGGGGTGCACGTATTTGATCATCTTCAAATATCACCGGACTGAGCCAGGATCGAACCTGAGAAGTTGGAGTCAGAAGGCCAGTGCCTCAACCATCTGAGCCACTCAGCCTGGTGAAAGAATATTCGAAATAAGAATTGGAGAAAGTGTGGAAAGTCAGTTATAAGAGGAAAGTCAGTTTTGTACTTATTTGGATTCAGAAGTGGAAGGTCAACAGTACAACCTGTTTTCATTTTGAGAGAGATCATTAAAAGGAGCTAGGAATATGGGAAGGATATAGTAATTATTTAAAAAAGGCACACAACAGCATTCCTAGAATAAAAGTTTTGGAAAGCCTGACACACAGTGGCATTGGCAAGGAAATAATAACAATAATAAAAGCAATATATGATACCTGCTGCAGCTGTGTAAAAACAACAGTTGGTAGATCAGAATGGTTTGGAATTGACAATGGGCTACAACAAGGGAGTGTGTTGTCACCTTCACTGTTGATAATGGTGATGGATGACATCATAAAGGCAGCAAGGGAAGATTATAGAGGAGAAAGAATGAGTGTAATGATGTTTACGGATTATGTGATCTAGGGAGAAGATGAGGAGGTAAACAGTAGGGATTGAGGATCAATATGGAGAAGAGCAAAACAATGGTGATAAGTAGAGCAAGTAAAAAAGGGAAAGGAGCTATCAAAATCAGAGACAAGGAACTGGAAATAATAAGAACACTTCAAATACTTGGGAAGTCAACTGATAGAAAATGGACCTGGATATGGAAATTAGTAAAAGGACACAACTGGGGAGTGCCTTTTACCACCAGGTATAGAGATTAATATGGAACAAAGATGTAGTGATGGAGGCTAAAGAACTAATGTACAAGGGATATTGTTTACTTACAATGACAAGCGGTATGCAGCAGAAACCTGGACAGTGACTTGGTATAGAGCACAGGCAGCTGAAATTTAATTCTTGAGGAGTAAGTACAGAAGATAAGGAGAAATAGAGTGAGAAATGCCATAATTTGAAAAGAGCTAAATGTGCAAAAACTAAATGACAAACTGGAACAGAACAGATTGAGGTGGTTTGGGCATGTCAAGCAGATGAAAGAAGAAAGACTGCTAAGACAAGCACTGGAAAGACAGTTGACAGTGAAGAGAGGATGGGAAAGACCAAGATTATGATGGATGGACTTTGTGAAGAACAACATAGGGCAATGGAACCTGGAATGGAGCACCATATTGAATGAGGAATTGGGGAGAGACAGGATGAAACGGAGAGAAACCATATGTGTCGCCAACCTGGTGTCAGCAGGAAAAGGGGAAAAGATTATGATGGTGGTGGTGGTGGTGGTGGTGGTGGTGATGATGATGATGATGATGATGAGTATTTAAGTTGAAGAAGGATAGGCAAGTTGTTTGATTAGCATACAGTGGCGTAGTAGTTATAGAGGGGCCAAAACAGGAAATGTCAAGTTTCTCCAATAGTATTTGCTGTATCAAAAAATGTGTGGAATTGTGCACAATATAATTTCTAATTTCTTCATGCATCACACATATGAGGAATGATAACAGAGATATTAGTGATTGTTACATTTTCTACAAACTTCTAAATATCTCTGGAAATATTTGTCCTAACTTATCTAGAAGGTGTAACTAAACAAAAATGATAGAAAATTGAATTTCCAATTATATTTTACTATACATGCTAAAATAAAGGAGATATTCTTGAATTTGTATTGATCCCTACTGTTAAGCTGACAACAGCAAACATTGCTAATATGGAAATAGTGTTCAATCATCATGGTAATGAATTAACTAGTGATGGTAGTGGCTGTTGTCAAATAACATTACTGACTGTTATTGTTAATTGAGGTGTACTCTATCTCTTCTGCTGCCTCCCTAGTGCCCCATCACCTCAGTTCGGTAAACTTCATACTCTGAGCTGACAGTTTCAACTGCGACAGCCACTACAGCAGTACAAGTAGCGCATAACATTGTCCATGTTGGTAGGTGGTTTACTGCAAGTGGAGAAATAGGCCTACTATGTTTTTATTTTTTTATTCTCCACTTTCCAGCTACAGATTATCATGGTAGGTGTTAAAGAATTGAATTAGTGCTGATTAAGATAACAGATTTAAGAACTTAACTACTCTGAGCAAAATTCCCATTAAATTAAAATTCAATAATATATTTAGGTTGACCAAATGTTCCTGATTTTTGCAGGATACACCTCTTTTATTTTCTTTGCAACTTTTACATCCCTGATAATTTGTGGAAAAGTATAAAATGGCTGATGTTATTCTAGGCCCATCACAGCAGCCGCCTCAAACTCCTACCTAGAAATGAGGATGGTTGCCCGGATGTACTTCCTCTTAAAACAGTAATTATCTCCATTATCTACTTGGAAATGCTGTGGCACTTTGCATAGTGAGGGCACAAAAATAACCAAAGTAGCAAAATGCTGCAACAAGAAGATAGACAATAATGCACTTAGATCAGTCCATTAAATTAGTTGCTGCTTATACGGGAATCAGTGTATCTACACTCAAGCAAATTAAGCAGTGTAGCTCCTCTCACCCTGACGAATCTCCAGTAATGCCCAGAAAAAATGGGTAAGCCTATAAAAGTGTTGTTAAACACATTTTTTAAAACTTTTAGAATTGGCTTTATGTCGCACCAACACAAATAGGTCTTATGGCAACAATGGGATAGGAAAGGCCTTGGAGTGGGAAGGAAGCGGCCATGGCCTTAATTAAGGTACAGCTCCAGCATTTGCCTGGTCTGAAAATGGGAAACCACGGAAAACCATCTTCAAGGATGATTATAATTGTCACAGATCTTCCTAATGACTGGGACTTAGATTTTTATCAAGGCATATTTTCCTATTCCTAAATAAATTTAAGCCTGTTTCTAACATTCGTAAACACGATTAACCCCTATGCTGCTGAATGAAATGTGGAGTTTTATTGCGAAAATTTTCAAGTAAGCAATGAAAAATGGATATTTACTTTTACTTCATATAATATGATAATAGAAAACTACTAAAAAGTAATATTCTGAGAAAAAATTGAAATTCTTCACTATACAGTGTAGAGATGAGTAAAAAGTACAAAATTTACTTCTGTGGTAAATTAATAGTAACTGATTGTTCTTTTTCATAGAATTAATCTACACAGCTAGGAAGTACTAATGTAGCATAAATATCTGGCATTAAGGAAAATATGCTGTGTATACACTCCTGAATTGGTTAGTCTGACCTCAAAATTGGTTTTCTGTTCATCGAGGTAAAGATATACACACTGCATAAATACACTGCAAAAACAAAACTTACCAAGCTCGATAGCTGCAGTCGCTTAAGTGTGGCCAGTATCCAGTATTCAGGAGATAGTGGGTTCGAACCCCAGTGTCGGTAGCCCTGAAGATGATTTTCTGTGGTTTGCCATTTTCACACCAGCAAATGCTGGGGCTGTACCTTATTTAATGCCATGGCTGCTTCCTTTCCACTCCTAGCCCTTTCCTGTCCCATCATCGCCATAAGACCTATCTGTGTCTGTGCACGACGTAAACCAACTTGTAAAAAATACCTTGAAAAATTGTAAGTTATTTTCTTTTAAATCGATGGTAGTGATTTATTTGATCAAAGTCATACCCATCAGCACTGAAGATTAGTACATTAATGGCACATGCAGTATGGAACTCTATGTAACGCATCAAATTGTGATATTTCCCAAAGCACGGCACAATACGTCAGGGTGGATTGTCTGGACATTGTTTGCTTCACGTCAGATGCCACTTTCATTTTTTTAAAATACTGAAATGATATTATAAAACACACAGCACAATTAGGTTTGTATTTCTTGCCTTGAAATTTTGTTTGAAAGTGTTTTTCTGTCAGTCTGGCTGTCAAAGTAGGGGTTGAGTGTTTTCTTCCCCTGTTGTTCAGTACATGGCACTCATGATTTTTCAGGAAGCTGTGAATAATGTTCTCCCAAAACTTTCTGCGGGATAACTTTCTTTAGGTTCTGAATGTTGTACGCAAAACAGCTGTTTATGAGTGCAACTTCAATTATAACATGTCACAGTACCATGTACCATTTCAGGATATGTTTATCAAATGGATAAGTTGAACAATAATGATCAAACTGATCGACACCTCCCATGCTTTTGTTATACATCACCTGAATGTTTGGTTTTAACATTGTGTTTTTCCTTCTTCGAATTCACCTCCACCTGTTGCACCCCAGCATTACCTACTGTAGACAGCACGTTTACTCTCCCAGTATCTTGCCATGTGCAGGCCAGTATCTTTTCATCTTGTATTATCCACGATCTTGGCAAGTCTCCCAGCTTCATTTTCACCATGTTCATACTCTCTGGGAAGTCCTTCGTATTGACCCTAACACTTCCACAAGCACCAGTGCCTGAATGCAGTAAATCGATAAAAAGCTATAATACACTTATATAATAGTTGTCCATGTACACAATATGTCCCTTATGTTGTAGAGCAGACACTAGTTCCTTTTCTACTTGCGAAGACACCCCATCACCTGTTGCTACTTGTAACTCACATTTGCTAGTGTATACACTGTATTTCAACAAATAACCTGTACGTGAGTTGCATAATGACCAAAGTTTCACTCCCCACTTAGATGGTGGTTAACTTTTTTTTTTTTTTTTGCTTTACGTCGCACCGACACAGATAGATCTTATGGCGACGATGAGATAGGAAGGGCCTAGGAATGGGAAGGGAGCGGCCGTGGCCTTAATTAAGGTACAGCCCCAGCATTTTCCTGGTGTGAAAATGGAAAACCACGGGAAACCACGGGAAACCACGGGAAACCAACTTCAGGGCTGATGACAGTGGGATTCGAATCCACTATCTCCCGGATGCAAGCTCACAGCTGTGCGCCCCTAACCACACGGCCAACTCGCCCGGTTTGATGGTTTGCTGGGTAGATATTGAACTGTCTCAAAAATAGGATGTGAGGAAGTGTTTGCGACTCATTCCCACACCTATTTCTACAGCAATGAGCGCCTTGATATCTTCTGGTCATATGTCAGTCCATTTCCAGCAGCAGCTGTGCGGAGAAAATTTCACAGTTGTATCCATTTCCAATAAGAAATAATCTTTGGTCTCATGAGCGATATGTTCATAAATTGCTTCAGGAAATAATTAGGTAGAACACTCTGATGGTGAAAGCCCTTCAATACTTTTCACACCGATAACCCTGCAAAAATTAGGTACATTATTCAAAACAATATATGACCCTTTCATTACATCTCGGACTTCTTTCCATGCACCAGACACAATGAACCTAGGACTGTCTGTAGCCTCTCCAGACTCACTGTCAGTCTCACTATTGCCATCATCACTATTACTGACTTCCAACTCTGAACTACTATTCAGGGAAAATTCTTCATCATCTTCCTCTGTGTCAATGTCTGACACTTTTAGAAAGCCACTTAGTAATGTTGTCCTCAGCGGCTGCATTCATAATGTCCAGAAGTCACCTTCAGCAGTGTTAATTGTGATTTTAAACCTGGTATGTGATTAAAATATACTCACTTCCACACACAAACGACATATAAAGAATACACTAGCAGGTGGCGTAACCTGGCATGACTCACACTCTTTTAAACTGACCTTCTTTGGTTCACCACTAGGCAGCAGCATGCCATAGAGCAGTGCAAACACTATCTTCCCTTCTTTTCGACTCACCACATGATAATATCTGAAACCATGGATTAAAGTCGAGTATGGCAGCGAGCGAAGTGCAATCACCATTTGCCATGGCAGCATGGAGGTTAAACATGTTTTCTTCTTCTTCTTCTTCTTCTTCTTCTTTTATGACCACATAGGATCACTTTAGTCAGTCCGTCGTTCAGGTCTCTTTGAAGGGATTGTTCGGGCTTTACGGTCCTCCCAGTACTTCTTCAGACGCTCCGATCTTCGTGCCCTTTCCTCAGTTGAAAATGTGCGTGTTGTTGGTTTGTTTTGTGTAAGGGTAAAGCGGAGGTTTGTATTGGTCATAAAAATGCACATTTAACCATTTTTTATCATTAGGTCATATTCTTGCCAAATAATTGAATAAAAGCATGCTTTTAATAATATTTATGTACTATTTAATATTTCACCAGATTTTTAAACATCATTTCATAATCCTTGTGCACCTGATTGTAAAGTAGTTTCTTTACCAACCTTCACTTGGTTGTAGCAGGATTTACTAGGAACGTCCTGTAAAAGCCTACAGATGAAAGTTTCTATATATATCTCGAAGAGCATGAGCCTGTTTGAAGAAGAAGCAGAAAGCTACTTTTCTCTCCCTTTCTCCCTCCTGATAGCCAATGCTCAGTTTCCTTGTTCTGAAGAGTGGCAGAAAGGAATTTCAACCACACACTATCTATGACCTTGTACAATATCCCTTTGTCTCTGTTAATGAGTAGTTCATTGTAGTTTCAAGATGCTGAAAGTAAAGTTCTCTGATAGTGTGAGGTTGTGAAATCTTGTTAAAGATTTTGGTGAAAAGTATTTTAGTACTGAAGTATATAGAGGATGTATCCGTGATGATGTTACAGACTTTCAGGGATGATGGAGGACAGCAAATAAAATCAATTTGAGATAAGGAACTGTAGTCTGTAAACATTCAAGTCAAAAGTTGTTTAATGTCCATCCATTCTTAACAGTCGCCGGGATGTCGGAATTTCATCCCGCAGTATTTCTTTAACATGCCGGAAGCCAACGACATGGGGTTGTCGCCTTTAAGCACCCTTAAAAGCCACTGACCTCTTGGCAAGAATTCTCGCTGCTGGCAACACTGTTTAAACAACACTGGGGATATTCAAATTAGTGATGGGACATTCGATTCATTTTACTGAATCAATTTATTTGATTCCGTTCACGTTACTGAATCGATACAGTGATCCGATTCATGGCACATTAGTGTCACCACTCCTACTGCATCTGTGTAGTATGTAATGGTAAGACAGCAGCAACAGCATTCAGTGCTCGCTGCTGCCATCAGGTCTTCATACTATGAACTCCTTTCTTAGAAAAAAATGCTAGTCACTCTAACACATCGAAGATTTCCGGTGACGCAGGATGGGAAAGTTCTGGGATTAGGAAGGTAGCAGCCATGGCCTTAATTAAGATACAGTTCCAGCATTTCCTGGTGTGAAAATGGGGAAACTATGGAAAACCACCTTAACGGCTGCCGACGGTTGGATTCGAAACCACCATTCCCCGAATGCAAGCGCATAGCTACACGATACTAACTGCAAGACTCACTCGCTCAATCAGTTTTTAAAATATGTATTTTTCTATCAACAGAGGATTTTTTTAAATCGTCATATTTTGTATAGGCTACCCGAGACGTACAGTAGCCCACTGGTTTTCTGATTCAACATACTGTTGGTTAAGATATTGCATCAGTCGGCTCACTTACTGTTCACATATAATTGAAGTCTTATGCAACGATGTGACATACGAACTGAGAGAATACTGAGCCGTTCTACCCAATATAAAACAGGTACTTTTGAGTGGTCATGAGCATGACTCATAGTCATAGGGCAGGCTAGAGTCGAGTTTAATTAATTGTCAAATGTCAACTAAGTTATAATACTAAGATTCATTAAACTAATAAATAGTATAACCTAATAGCCTATCTACTTACTTGCTACTTTAGAATTATGTTTTGACTAAATTTTTTACCATGCAAATAAATCCATCTATTATTTAAACCTCCTTGTAAGAAGAGGACAGTGAATACAAGTGGGTATTATTTTCAAATGAACTAAGCTCGAGAGTCCATTATAGCATACAGTTCTTTCAGTGTACCATGACTCTGTATGTATTGCTTCAGAGGAAGTTCGGCTCCCCACCAACGTCCAGTGTACCGATAATGAACCGTGTGTGTGTTGTGTCTCACTGATCCGTGACTGCGTACGATTCTTTCGGTATGCCATGGCTCACTGTATGTCTCGCTGCAGCGGAAGCTCGGCTCTCGCCAGTGTCCAGTGTCAAAAACATATCAGATATAAGGCTTTTCAGACGTTTGCTCTATTAACCAGCGTTTCATCTTAGGTCTGACACTAGACTCATCAGAGTGGGATGTGTCCAGTGTGCCGATAAGGAGCCGCGTGTATCATGTGTCTCACTAAGCCGTGCTTGCTCACGATTCTTTTGATGTGCCATGGCTCACTGTCTCGCTGCAGCGGAAGCTCGGCTCCCCGTCAACGTCCAGTGTCCCGCTAGTGAGTCGTGAGTGCGCCACTCAGCACCGTCCGCTGGGAGTAAGCTGAATCGTGTGCCATGAGCATGCCGTTCCTATGAATCGGTTCACTCTGACACTTGAATGAATCGATACAGTGCTTCGAATCATGCATTCAGTAGCCAACACTAATTTGAATGCGTAAGACAGAACTTTGTGCGATGATGCCATGCCTGCATTGGTGCAGGGGGATGCCATTTTTAACAGTTGTTGTAAATTGAACAGCTTGTGAAACTTGTGAAGGTAAACGGGCTTAAATGAGTAGTATTTTGCTTAAATTTTGACTTGATTATATCAGGAATATGGTTCCTAATCTCAAATTCATCCATTTCCAGTTGTTCATCATTCCTGAAAGTTTGTAGCATCATCACGGATACACCCTGTTTTTTTTTTTCTAAAATGTGCGAGGTGAAGATTACGACTGAGAAACGTTTTACGGTACAATAACATTATAATACTGCTAAACACAAAACCTGTGTAAACAGAGAATAAGCTTCATAAAACAGACAGTAATTGCTCTTTGGGAAACCACACAGCAGTTCATCTCCATTGGGCAAAGCACTTTGTGAAATTATGATTTCATCGAACATTCCATTATATAACGTAGAGGTAGAGTAGAAACTACTGGTTCACATTTCTGCATCTCTCTGTGTTTCAGGTCTACAACAGAATCTCTCATTGGCTAACGCGAATAGAAAATCCTCGAACACAATCAGAGTATGAAGATAGTTTTACCTTCAAGATGTTTGTTTTTGAGTTTATTAACTTCTACTCTGCTGTAATATATGTTGCATTTATAAAAGTGAGTATTACTTTTCATACCATTCCTATTTAGTAACAAATCCATTAATGATAACCTAGGTTTTAAACTAATACAACCTGGCAAGTTGACCGTGCAGTTAGGGGTGCACAGCTGTGAGCTTTTATCCGGGTGATAGTGCGTTTGAACCCCACTGTCGGCAGCCATGAAGATGGTTTTCCGTGGTTTCCCATTTTCACACCAGGCAAATGCTGGGGCTGTACCTTAATTAAGGCCACGACCGCTTCCTTCCCACTCCTAGCCCTTTCCTCTCCCATCGTCGCCATACGACCTATCTGTGTCGGTGCAACGTAAAACAAAAAAAAACTATTACTATCCTAGTCCCAATATAAGGCATGGGAAAGAATGAACTAGTGATAAATCAAGTCACATGTAGGACAGGAACATAAGAAAAGAACACACAACAGAACAAACTCAATGACAAATCAGCCCTGGAAGAGGGAGCAACAGAATGACGACACAAGGACAAATATGAATATGTATAAAGAACAAGGACAGTCTCATTTATCTTCATACGCCACTGACCTTGAACAGTCACACACATACACACACTCTGTCTTTGTCTCTTTCCAATCTCTGGTCGTCTACATCTACTGTACATCCTGTGATGAGCTTGCCTATGACCCCCAAGTCCATCAGGAGGGCAGCATAGGATAGGAAGAAAGGCACATAAAGACAGGAGAAGGGAAGAGACAAAATGATGAATACAAATGGTTAAAGACTGAGAAAAACATATAAAGAGATCTAAGTTGAGCTGGCTGTTGATGGCTATTCATCATCTTAAGCATTCATTCACTGATGAGTAGGTACAGGTATAACAGTTGTCTTCCAAAGCATCTTGCCGGGCTGAGTGGCTCAGACGGTTAAGGCGCTGGCCTTCTAACTCCAACTTGGCAGGTTCGATCCTGGCTCAGTCCGGTGGTATTTGAAGGTGCTCAAATACGACAGCCCTGTGTCGGTAGATTTACTGGCACGTAAAAGAACTCCTGCGGGACTAAATTCCGGCACCTCGGCATCTCCGAAGACCTTAAAAAGTAGTTAGTGGGACGTAAAACAAATAACATTAATTAATTACCAATGCATCTTTGTTGTTGATTATGGGTTCATAGATGGCTGATGAGACAAATTCTAGAACCACAAGCTCTGCTGCAATTAATTGATTGATTGATTGATTGATTGATTGATTGATTTGATTAATTGATTGATTGATTGATTGATTGATTGATTGATTTATTTATTTATTTATTTATTTATTTATTTATTTATTTATTTATTTATTTATTTATTTATTTATTTATTTAATATGCAAATGCATAACTTCCTTATAACTTGCATATGCAAAGAGGAAATATCATTCAGGTTGAATATGAACAGGATATTTTACATAGCATAATGGTACTGAATGACATACATATCAAATAGTGTCTGCCCAGAATTTTGCCAAATTACAGGCATTAGGTGTCACAGCCATCAAGTCCTCTATTGTGCAACTTAAAGGACACATACTACAGTTCATGAAATGGGCTGTGGTTTGGTGTTCACCACATTCACATTGCCTGGATGTGCCAGAAAAGCCCTACTTTACCATATTGATTCTTGATCTACTAACCCCAGTGCGAAGCCTGTTCAATTATTTCCATGTAGACCAATGTTCCTTGTGTTCTGGAGGGAGATGTTAAATTGGTAGCATCCAACCAGCAAGTTGAGGATTTCTAGTTCTCCATAATCTCAACCTTGTGGATTGAGCAGATTCGTTTAAATATTTGGTTATATTCAGGAAACTCCTCCTAGACCTCAATCTTCGGTGGGCAGGTTCATATCCATACAATGGGTGTGCACATGAGGCAAGTGCTTTAGTTCTCTCATTCATGGATGCAACTTCTCTTCGTATATCTGGTGGGGCGATTCCAGCCAAACAGTAGATTCTATCTCGTGGAGTTCATCTCAGACAACCAGTGATAAGTCGACATGTTTCTTAGAGAAATGTCATCTTGTTTAGCATGACTGGATCTGTACCAAACAGGGCAAGCATACTCTGCAGCGGAGTAACATAGAGCCAGGGCTGTAGTTGTCAACATCTTTGGATGTGAACTCCAATTGGTTCCAGACAACTTGCGAAGGATGTTGTTTCTAGCCAACACTTTCTGCTTGATGTTCATGCAGTGTTGTTTGTAGGTGAGAGCATGATCCAGTGTTACACATAGATATTTAGGTGTTAGGCAATGATCTAGTTGAGTATCTTCCCATACTACCTGCAATTTCCTTGATGCCTGTCTGTTCTTTAAATGGAAGGCACATACCTGAGTTTTAGATGGGTTAGGCTTCAATTGGTTTCCTCTGTAGTAGTAGGATTGTTCAGAAAGAGCCTCTGATAACTTTTCTTCTACAACCTCAAAGCAGTTTGCTTGAGTAGCAATAGCTCAATCATCTGCATATATGAAGTTTCTGGTGCCAACTGGAAGAGGTTGGTCATTCGTATAGATATTGAAGAGCATAGAGGTGAGAACACTGTCTTGTGGCAAACCATTCTTTTGTTTTCTCCATTGACTATTCTGATCCTGAAGTTCAACGAAGAACCTATGATTTTGGAGAAGATTGCAAATGACTTGAGTCATCTTGTAATATTTTGTCATGTTGTATAATTTGCACAACAGTATACGATGATTAACTGTATCATATGCAACAGATAAATCGATAACAGCCACCCCTGTGATTTTATTATTTTCATATCCAACTTCGATATACAGTGTCAGATGCAGGACCTGTGAAGTACAACTGTTCCCTTTTTGGAATCCTGCTTGGTCTGGGACAAGAAGTGGTTCAATGATCACTGTAAGTCTTTCCAGTATCATCCGTTCTAGGATCTTGTATAGATGACATGAGTGAGGTAGGTCTGTAATTTTTCGGATCGTTTGGGTCTTTTCCTGGCTTGAGAACTGCGATTACTCTGGCTTTCCTCCACACACATGGTAACTTGCAGGTGTTTATACAGTTGTTGTACAGTTCTAGTAACCATTGTTTAGCAAGTAGTAGTAGTTTTTTCTTTGTTTTGTTGTTGTTGTGGTGGCAGGGTAAAATCTTTTAAAGACACCACTCTGTGTGGGAGTTGGATTCCTCCAACTAAAAACCCCTGCACTCTTCACCCAGCCCATTCTGGAACTGCTTGACGGCATGACATCAGAATGGAGTGATTTATATTATTATTCTCTTCCTTTCTTTTCTTTCTCCTTCATCCCCATAATGCATGTCACCATTGCCTTTACTGTGTTACAGGCAAGCGGGCTCTCCAACATGGTCTGAACCAGATTCCCTGGCGTGAGTCGTCGACCAAGTTGTTGGCAGGCTTTCCTTCGTTCTTCTTCCCATCGAACACAGTAGAAAAAAGTGTGTTCTACTGTATCTCTTTCAGAACAGTACCAACAACCATCTCCTTGCGTCTTTCCCATCTTCATGGCGTATACGCCAAATCCTCCATGTCCTGTCAGGATCTGCGACAAGAAGTAATCTACCTGCCGATATATACATTTAAGCCAGCCTCCTATTTCGGGCATTAGCTTTTTTGTCCATTGGCCAACATCGGTTGTGCCATCCCATCGGCCTTGCCAGTCTAGTAAGAGCTGGTTCCTTAAGGCTTTCTTTTTTTTCAGCAGATATAGCTGCACCCCTTTCATGCCAAAGTTTTCTCTCTACCACAAGGAGGTCAATGGGAGTACTGGCAGCTTCAACTTGTAAAGCTGCTGTCGAAACAGTTCGATATGCAAAGATAACTCTGAGCAGCATTTTCCTCTGTACTCTTTCCATAGCTCTTCGGTGAATTTTCCTCCTGAGTGCTTTGTGCCAGATAGGTGCAGCATAAAGAAAAATGGAATATACTGCAGAGCACATAATCTGTCTCTTAACTGTTCTTTGTCCCCCGATATTAGGAACTAAGTCTAGCTAATGCCGATGCCTTCTTCTCTGCCTTTTGAGTTACTGCATTCACATGTGCACCAAATGTGCAATTCCTCTCAATAAGAACCCCAAGGTATTATACAGACTTCCCTGGGACAATCTCTGTACCATTTAATAAGAAGCGGACATTCTTCCATTTCCTGCAACCTTTCAAAATTACAGCCTCAGTCTTATGTGGTGCCAGTCTCAATTTATTATTTACCATCCAAAGGTTAACTCATCTCAATGATTCATTTACTCAGAAGGTAAGTTCCTCTACATTCTCTGCTATTACCACTATTGCAAGGTCATCTGCATAACCGATAGATATTGTCCCTTTTGTCAGCTGCAGACGGAGGATCCCATCATATAGAATGTTCCACAAGGTGGGTCCTACGACAGATCCCTGTGGAACGCCAGCACTCATTTCAAGGTCTTCTAAATCATCAGGTCGTATTCTTCGTCCTTTAAAGTACTTAGCAATAATTTGTTGTAGATACCGGGAAATGCTCTTCCTATGAAGTTCTCTCAAAATAATGCTCCAAGAAGCAGTGTTAAAGGCATTTTTGACATCTAGCATTATCAAAACAGCCCATTTCTTACTGCTTTCTGACTGTATTTGAATCACCCTCTCTGCCCTTTCTGCCTTTTCTAAATCCAAACTGGTTCAAAGAAAGTCCTCCCTGTTGTTCAAATTCTTTCTCCAGTCTCGTTTTAATCAATCCTTCGTAAAGCTTGCTCAAGGTGTTTAATAAGCAAAGTGGTCTGTACGCTGGTGGATCTAATGATAGTTTCCCTGCCTTCAATAACAGCACTAGCTTGGCTACTTTCCACTCATCGGGGAATTCACGCTTTTTCAGTAAATCATTGAAGACTGAAAAGATCCAACCAGGTGCCACCTCAACTGCATACTTGATGGCTTCTGGTGGGATGCCATCTACACCTGGTGCCTTACCAGTCTCCATATTGCATGCTATCTCTTGTAACTCAACCACAGTAAACGGTTCTGCAACACAAAAATCTGATTACACTTCAAGTCTGTCATTAGTACAAGGGAACAACTCCATCGCTATGGCTTTCTTTCTATCAGCTGGGAGCTGAACTGGTACCCTGTTGATTAATCAACCAGTCACTATCTTATATCTGCCCCCAGATATCACTGTCCAGATCTTCACATAGCATTTGCCATAGATTTCTTTTAGAATCCTTTATTAGCTTCATTAGTTGCCTCTTTGATGCCTTATAGTCATCTTCTAATTGTATTAAGTTGACCTGGCTGATTCTTTTTGTATATCCTGTAAGGATTCATCTCTTGTGATTGCAGTCTTTCCTTTGCATATCTATTTCATTTTTCCACCAGTAAGGGACACGTGTTTTATATTTTGTTGGTCCCCTCAATCGGTTGGTCCTACAAGCATCTTTAAGAACAGCAGTTACATCTTTCAGAGTATGTTGCGCTGTATCTACAGTTTGTAACATCCATTCAATTGCAATTTTAAAAATTTCCCAGTTATGATTCCACACCGTTTTCATGATATCATTAAACTTCTTCGATCCCTTAACTTGAAAATAAATGAAACGATGGTCGCTGAGAGATTCATCTTCCATAACCTCCCAGTCAACAATGCATGATGCTATACCCTGCGTTGAGCAGGTAACGTCTATGAAAGACTCTGAGCTCCCTCTGGAAAAAGTTGGTAATATTCCAGTGTTATGAACCACTTAGTCTAGAGTTACTATCTATTCTGCCCAATATTCTCCCCTACAATCTGCAGTTGGTGCCCCCCACAGAGGCGACTTGATGTTTAGGTCTCCCAGAATAATAGATTCAATACCTGACGCCATACAGTCCTGAACTATTACATCTACCTCAGCTTTGAAAATATCATAAGGGATATTAGGAAAGATATAACAACAATAAATCTGACATTGCTGAAGTTGAAAACACAAATATCCTTCTTCTGCCCTTATGCTTAGCACCTCCAATTTCTCATTAAAAAAAAAAATGCAGCTAAATCACATCTTTTGTCTGTGAACCAACCACATTCAGCCACTCGCCTTCTGTTTGGCTCACTAACAAGCACCAAGTCTACTTTCTTTTCCAAGGCTGTATCATACATAATGTCATGACCGTCAGGTTTCCTCATGAGATTCGCCTGCAGTATGTCCATTATTGGCCGTTTAAATTCGACTTCCTTGCCTCTAATATTAACTTCCTGTAAGTAGGGCATTTCATTTGATGTGAGTGGTGGCCTTCTGCTTGGCACGTGGTGCAAAACGAATTGTTCCCATACTCCTTCACCAAATGGCCTTCTTGTCCACAATTTAGACAGCTCCGTGACCTGTCATCTTTAACGTTGTACTGTGGCGCTTTATGTCGAAATCCAAGACATTTAAAACACCTTGCAACTGTAACTCTTTCCTTCACCAGACAGGTTGCACATCCCACATTTATTTTATTTTTCTTTAGTAGTAGTAGTAGTAGTTTTTTGCTATTTGCTTTACGTCGCTCTGACACAGATAGGTCTTATGGCGACGATGGAACAGGAAAGGCTTAGGAATGGGAAGGAAGCAGCCGTGGCCTTAATTAAGGTACAGCCCCAACATTTGCCTGGTGTGAAAATGGGAAACGGAAAACCATCTTCAGGGCTGCCGACAGTGGGATTCGAACCCACTATCTCCCGGATGCGAGCTCACAGCTGCATGCTCCTAACCGCATGGCCAACTCGCTTGGTAATAGTAGTAGAGCCTGATTGTCATTACATTACAAAATCAAACATATTATATTGTACCAGGAAATGCCTGTACTTTGTAGCTGATGAGCATGAGATGGTACACAGAGTGTGTACGGCACATCAAATTGGAGTGGGTACAGAGAGTGAGAGGATTTGCTTTGAATGAAGTTCTGAATTTTTAAAATTGTTTGTTTATTGTATAAAGTCAAGTTCATATAACCTTAGAACAGTGGAAGAGGGATTGAGCGTGACATTTCTCCGTCTTGCAGCTGGTGATGTCCTGCATTTCTCTTCTACTCCTGCCGTCCTCACCATGGAGAAGCTCTTGACAGCATGGGACCATGTATACTCCAACGGGGGCAGCTGTAGATGTTCTTGAAGTTCTAAAAGTTTTTGAAGGCTAGGAGTTTGGGTTGCCGGCCTCAATTAAATTGAAATAATAAATAACGTAGTTCAACCTATTCAATACAAATAAATACGGAAAGGGGGTTGAAACCGGTACCGCTTCCGCTTATAATTAAATAGGAATGTAACACTACATTTCGTATTTATTTGTATTGAATAGGTTGAAGTACCTTATTTATTATTTCAATGTAATTGTGATACATTTCAATACAGAACATTATGAAATTTTTATCTTTAATCACCGGACTCACTCAGAAGGATAGTGCAAACACACATGCATTTAAGCCCCTGGACATATTGGATGGATTAGTCTGAGGTGTAATATTTAACTAACTTTAATCGTTCCCATGAAAAGATTAAAAAAAAAAGAAAGAAGTAAAAATGCAAAGATGCCGTGTCGAATGTCAGTGGAATCGAAAAGAAATGTTTCTTTAAGGTAAATAAACTGGTTTCTGACTTGAGAAGATAAAGATACTAACTTTCATGTGGCCGAATGTCAATAGAATCGAACCCGCATTCTTCTTAACGTTAAGTTACACTTGGCACAGATTATAAAATTGTTCGGGGGACACAAGAGAAACCTCCCAGTAGGTTGTATTTGCATGTGATATTGTTATACATCCAGGTGTCTCCTGGGAAATGGACTAGGACTCTTCCTAGATGGCTGATTCTCTCACACCAGAAGAAACAGTTATTGAACATGAGATCAAGAAAGAGCTTCTTGACAACCACTGAAGCTCTCAAAGGAACACCACAGAAAGTGAGAATCTCAATGTGGCAGGGGAAAATGTCAAATGGATGGTTCAATCAATCACTACTGATCTGCATTTAGGACAGTTGCCCAGGTGGCAGATTCCCTATATGTTGTTTTCCTAGCCTTTTCTTAAATAATTGCAAAGAAATTGGAAATTTATTGAACATCTACCTTGGTAAGTTATTCCAATCCCTAACTCCCCTTTCTATAAACAAATATTTGCCCCAATTTGTCCTCTTGAATTCCAACTTTATCTTCATATTGTGATCTTTCCTACTTTTAAAGACACCACCCAAAGTTATTCGTCTACTGATGTCCTCCCATGCCATCTCTCCACTGACAGCTCAGAACATACCACTTATTAAATAACACTTGAATGTTTTAATATTCATCCACCTATTCAATACAATACAATTTTTTAAAAATTAGGACATTGTCCTTATTAAAATTGTTGACATGAAATTAGTATATTAGATGGTACATGTTTCGCCCATCAATAGTGGGCATCATCAGCCATATTTTCCACCTTAAAAAAAATAATCTATGAATGCTGTTAAAAACTATGTCGTATAAAATATATTGGAGATTGTTAAACAACTATTAAAATATAAAATGTAGTATGCTGTTATTTGACAATATTAGTGATAATATTGGAGTCTAAAACATGGCAGTTGTTTAAGGATTATGACACAATAAAAGATATTACAATGAAGATAAAAATCAGAAAATACACTGACTGACAGAGCAAATGCAACACCAAGAAGGAGTGGTCAGAACTTTATGCCAATTGCAGGGTAGACTGACGTCACTGAGGTATGCTCATGATGTGAAATGCGCCGCTGTGCTGCGCACGTAGCGAACGATAAATGGGACACGGCGTTGGCGAATGGCCCACTTCGTACCATGATTTCTCAGCCGACAGTCATTGTAGAACATCTTGTCGTGTGCCACAGGACACGTGTATAACTAAGAATGCCAGGCCGCCGTCAACGGAGGCATTTCCAGCAGACAGACGACTTTACGAGGGGTATGGTGATCGGGCTGAGAAGGGCAGGTTGGTCGCTTCGTCAAATCGCAGCCGATACCCATAGGGATGTGTCCACAGTGCAGCGCCTGTGGCGAAGATGGTTGGCGCAGGGACATGTGGCACGTGCGAGGGGTCCAGGCGCAGCCTGAGTGACGTCAGCACGCGAGGATCGGCGCATCCGCCGCCAAGCGGTGGCAGCCCCGCACGCCACGTCAACCGCCATTCTTCAGCATGTGCAAGACACCCTGGCTGTTCCAATATCGACCAGAACAATTTCCCGTCGATTGGTTGAAGGAGGCCTGCACTCCCGGCGTCCGCTCAGAAGACTACCATTGACTTCACAGCATAGACGTGCACGCCTGGCATGGTGCCGGGCTAGAGCAACTTGGATGAGGGAATGGCGGAACGTCGTGTTCTCCGATGAGTCACGCTTCTGTTCTGTCAGTGATAGTCACCGCAGACGAGTGTGGCGTTGGCGTGGAGAAAGGTCAAATCCGGCAGTAACTGTGGAGCGCCCTACCGCTAGACAACGCGGCATCATGGTTTGGGGTGCTATTGCGTATGATTCCACGTCACCTCTAGTGCGTATTCAAGGCACGTTAAATGCCCACCGCTACGTGCAGCATGTGCTGCGGCCGGTGGCACTCCCGTACCTTCAGGGGCTGCCCAATGCTCTGTTTCAGCAGGATAATGCCCACCCACACACTGCTCGCATCTCCCAACAGGCTCTACGAGGTGTACAGATGCTTCCGTGGCCAGCGTACTCTCCGGATCTCTCACCAATCGAACACGTGTGGGATCTCATTGGACGCCGTTTGCAAACTCTGCCCCAGCCTCGTACGGACGACCAACTGTGGCAAATGGTTGACAGAGAATGGAGAACCATCCCTCAGGACACCATCCGCACTCTTATTGACTCTGTACCTCGACGTGTTTCTGCGTGCATCGCCGCTCGCGGTGGTCCTACATCCTACTGAGTCAATGCCGTGCGCATTGTGTAACCTGCATATCGGTTTGAAATAAACATCAATTATTCGTCCGTGCCGTCTCTGTTTTTTCCCCAACTTTCATCCCTTTTGAATCACTCCTTCTTGGTGATTTGCTCTGTCAGTCAGTGTACATTCCATTTAGTTGTCAAATGGCGTATTGTTAAAAAAAATTTTTATGGAAAGTTAAGCAATGGTAATGGTCATTGGTTCTTGCAGTTAATAAATGTTGATTTTCATTTATTTGCTTACAGATTTTGAAGAGTTGTTTATATGGCCTGGTTCCTTTTAGATGATATTAGATGATATTTAAAAAAATAGTATTGTATTGAATAGGTGGATGAATATTAAAACATACAAGTGTTATTTAATACAAATATTTTCAATACGGACCCAAAAATGAATTTTATCACATGTAACATACCACTTAGTCGAGCAGCTCGTCTCCTTTCTCCCAAGTCTTCCCAGTCCAAACTTTGCAACATTTTTGTAATGCTACTCTTTTGTCGGAAATCGCCCAGAACAAATCGAGCTGCTTTTCTTTGGATTTTTTCCAGTTCCTGAATCAAGTAATCCTGGTGAGGGTCCCATACACTGGAACCAAACTCTAGTTGGGGTCTCACCAGAGACAAATATGCTCTCTCCTTTACATCCTTACCACAACCCCTAAACACCTTCATAACCATGTGCCTGTACCCTTTATTTACAATCATATTTATGTGATTACCCCAATGAAGATCTTTCCTTATATTAATACCTAGGTATTTACAATGATCCCCAAAGGGAACCTTCACCCCATCAATGCAGTAATTAAAACTGAGAGGACTTTTCCTATTTGTGAAACTCACAACCCGACTTTTATCCCCGTTTATCATCATACCATTGCCTACTGTCCATCTGACAACATTATCGAGGTCATTTTGCAGTTGCTCACAATCTTGTAACTTATTTGTTACTCTGTACAGGATAATATCATCTGCGAAAAGCCTTATCTCTGATTCCACTTCTTTACACATATCATTGATATATATATAAGAAAAAATAATAATAATCACAATAATACTGCCTTGGGGAATTCCCCTCTTAATTATTACAGGGACAGATAAAGCTTCACCTACTCTAATTCTCTGAGTTCTATTTTCTAGAAACAGAGCCACCCATTCAGTCACTCTTTTGTCAAGTCCAATTGCACTCATTTTTGCCAGTAGTCTCCCATGATCTACCCTATCAAATACCTTAAACAGGTCAATCACGATACAGTCCAATTGACCTCCTGAATCCAGGATATCTGCTATATCTTGCTGGAATCCTACAAGTTAGGCTTCAGTGGAATAACCTTTCCTAAACCCAAACCGCCTTCTATCAAACCAGTTATTAATTTCTCAAACATGTCTTATACAATCAGAAAGAATGCTTTCCCAAAGCTTACATACAATGCATGTCAAACTGACTGGCCTGTAATTTTCTGCTTTATGTCTATCACCCTTTTCTTTATATACAGGGGCTACTGTAGCAACTCTCCATTCATTTGGTAATGTTCCTACATGCAAACAATAATCAAACAAGTACTTCAGATATGGTACTATATCCCAACCCATTGTCTTTAGCATATCCCCCGAAATCTTATCAATTCCAGCTGCTTTTCTAGTTTTCAACTTTTGTATCTTACTGTAAATGTCATTGCTGTCATAGGTAAATTTTAATACTTCTTTAGTATTAGTCACCTCCTCTATCTGGACATTATCCTTGTAACCAACAATCTTTACATACTGCTGACTGAATACTTCTGCCTTTTGAAGATCCTTGCATACACATTCCCCTTGTTCATTAATGATTCCTGGAATGTCCTTCTTGGAATCTGTTTCTGCCTGAAAGTACCTATACATACTCTTCCATTTTTCACTAAAATTTGTATGGCCACCAATTATGCTTGCCATCAAGAACTTCCCCCTGGACATTGTGAAAAGTGGACAACATGGAAGGCTCCCAAACGATTTCGCTCCAGTACCACGAGATGCAAGACCAACCTACAGAAATAGGGCCTTCCTGTGGAGAAAGTTTATTGCAAGTGTGGTACTAAGCAGACTAACGATCATCTCCTACTGTGTCCTTCTTCTCCAGCCACTTGTACTATTAAAGATCTGATGAGGGCAACTCCAAATGTGCTTGTCATGGCCAATTTTTGGTCAACCGGTGTTTAAAATTTTCTCTGTTTAATTTGTCTCATTTACTTTGTACTTCTGACACAATAAATAAATAATATACATAAAATTGTTCACATGAAACAAATAGTTCACTTATGCTTTTTAATGTTCGAAGAAGATAACACAACTATTTGAAGAGTTTTACTGTTTTACAATTACTTTGAATGTATTTATAAAGTTGATACAACACTGCTATGGCACTATAAATGGCAGTTACTTCACTTTGGTAGAAGAAGTTAAATGCTTTACATGTGAATTTAGTTCTGTCCACATGCACTGTTAGGCAGATATAAGGCAAGAAGATAGCACTATTAGACTAATAATACAGAATTGAAATTAGTCCCGTTCACTCACACTGTCCTGTTTATGTTCAAACACGAATAATAATACTGGTAAGACTTTATAACAATTTGATCATGAAAATGAGTTCCGTTCATTGATAGTTCTAGGTTCCTTTCACAGATTGATTTACACGTGAAGTTTGAATGTTTTCACTTCAGAAAATACAAGTCCTAATGCTCTGTTTAAGATTTTAAGTTTGCTATCAGTAAATATATTTCAATCAACTTGAGATATTTAAAGCACCGCACTTCTCGATTTTACGACTGAGTTCGCAGTGACTACTGAAATGTTTCAAAGTTATTCTCACCGTAATTTAGTAGAGTTGAAAACATAGACTTTGATTCTGCAATATTACATCGTAGCACCCACTTCCATCAGCCAACAATCCTGGTTCGACTGTAGGACAAGACTGTGGTTTGTCAAATTCTCGGGTCTCTCTTATGCTGAAGTCGCAGAGACTGCAGCTGTTTCTTTCCTCTCAATAACTTTCTTAATCCGAGGTAGATTTTAATGAAACTTGGTGGTATTGGAGATATCAAAATGGTGAGTACAGTGATGTTATTCTCATATTCGTATCATAATTCATATACGAGTTAGTCAGGGTAGAATGTATGGAAACTTGTATGGATGATGTAACTTAGCCTTGGCGAGTTGGAGCTGGCTCCTGCGTCACTTGCCACATACCACATGCTTGCTGTAGCCGGCTGCTTGGTTGGCGTGTTGTGCATATTTTAAAGTTTGAAATACTTCAACATCAATGCTGGACCAGCATTTCTGGTACAATATACTAGTTGACATGATTCATCAGCATCTTCACCTTTCACCAGCTGCATTGGTTGGGTAGTGTCTTTTTAACTACCACTCTTTATGCAGTATCTTGCCTACCTCAACACCCCTTGTCTGAATGTTCTTCATCACCTGTCCTTCTACCATTTACTTGGTTGACCTCAAGGTCATGTGATGGTCTCTTGTTACAGGAACTTCATTACTGGGATTCTCCCTTCGGCTTTCCTCATCACTTGTCCATACCATTTTAACATCTCTCGTCTTCTAGACTGGAGCCTCCCAACTCCAACAACACTTCTGACAAAATCATTTCTCAGGAACTTCATCTCTGTTGCCTGTATTTGGCTTCTTTCCATCGCAGTCAATGTCCACGAACCTGCGGTATAAACTATATAAAAAATATTTTGTGCCTATACTATATTTCAACAGGCACTTCTTCTTCTTTCCACAATAGACTTCTGACACTGTGGTAGAATATTGATGCCTGTGTAATTCTTGCACCAATCTCAATGTTCTACCCCTGCATCTTGCAACAGCACATTTCCCAGTTATTTAAACTTCTCACTCTGGCAAAGTGAGGGCAGAAGCATTCCCCGGTTTCACCATTAACAGATCATACATACTGCGCTTCGAATTTACAACTTACTGCTTTTGCTCTGTTTTCTACACCACGTTCTAACACATTCAAACTCAAAGGGTGTTGTAAAACATTTTTCACTCCTGGTTGTGTACTGGACACTTCCTACTTACACACTAAACACTGCCACTAGGGACGCAGAGCTCGGAAGCTGAAAGGGCATTGAGAAATCTAGGGTAGGGGGAAAGAGTAGCCAAAGACAAGGGCAGTTCATGTGAATGTGCTGAATAGCGGAACAATCCCTTTTTGTCTTTACATAGTATAATAATAATAATAATATTAAATGATATTTGTTCGTGGCGTCGACCTCTGCAGATCTTTTGCCACTACTTTCACCATATGATAGGAACCTGTGTGTAAGTGTAATTGTGGAAGTGTAGAGTGTTGAATGTGAGCAAAGGAACATTAAGGACGACACAAACATCCAGTACCCAGGCCAGGGGTATTAATCATTTTACAATTAAAAACCCCTGTCCCGGCCGGGAATTAAGCCCAGGGCCGCCGGGTGACAGGCGGACGCGTTGCCCCCTACACCGTGGGGCCTGACTTGTCTTTACATAAGTCTATGTGTATGTAAAATATGTACGATAATTGTAGTATTCTGATCTGCTATCCTCGTATAACAGAGCCTGAGGCCATTGTCCTTTAGATATTGTTGCTGTTCACATAATACACTGATTGGCAAAATGGATCACTTCATATTGATAAATGTAAATAATAAAACAAATGTCTCACAATTTAACATGCTTTTTCCTTTGAAAATTCGAGTTATCCATTAATTTTGCCAGTCACTGTAAATTACAAGTCACAGTCCCACCTATAGTCAACAGTAAGTACAGTAGAACCTCGATTATATGTTCCCGGAAACTTAGTTTTCCCGTATTATCCATTCAAATTACGTGCTCCCGCGAGCATCCTAATTAAATCACGTTGTAAAAATCCTGCATTATCCGTTCCTTGAAGAAACGATTTCCCATATCAACCGTCCAGAAATTTCAGTCCCATCAATGCTAAATCCTCGATCGCGCGTTTTTCAAGAAACTGTATCCCACAAAAGGACGGCTATGGCATACTTACGGATCTTGGTGTTAACGTCCCGTCATTGCGGTAATTTGAGGAAGTACATTCGGGTGGTATTGTTTTGGAGAATCAAAATCATAGAGCAGAGAGTGTCCACAAAAATTGGAAGGAAACAGAGTGCATTTCGACAGCTCTATTTGAAGACGGAACGAGTTTCGTCAAATGTTCGTATTTGCAAAACGTCTTCATTATTGTCCAGGGTTACATGTTAATTTTTTAATTTTTTTTAGTGTACCACCGAACAGGTTTTTGACACTTCCCTCAGTACACTGTATAGTCACTGAGCTTTCAGGCAGGAATCGAAACTGCTCCTTCTTAAGTAACACAAATTTAGTATTTTAATATTATCGTATACAATTACGTTATCGAGACCAGAACAGATGTTGTACCTTACCTATATAAAGCCATGGGAGGTTTTGGGATTACCTATTACTGTTTTGGTCCTATGATAAGATGAGGAATTCTACGTTTTTGTGTAAAAACCGCAGTCGTTTGATTTGTGCACGTTACATTTAAAAACTTGGTATCATTTCGGACTCGTACGGTACTGACTTGTACAGCGAGCGCGCTTTCCAGCTGAGCTCAAGTTCATGAATAACCATAATTTCGGAGGTTTTGATGATATTTTTTCTCTTTACAATTTGATTGTGATTAGTGATGGGCAGAATTGAATATAATGCATTCGAGAACTTGAGAATTGATACTTTTACATTCGAAACCATATTATCGAGTTCAACATAACCTTTAAAAGTTGATGTAGGCCTAATTTACGTGGTACAAGATTTCCATAAAATGACTACGAACAGTATACTGATGACCAAATTATCCAGTTCCCTCTCAGCAGTGATAGAGTGTGGTTGAGTGCATAATCGCTGTGACGAGGTGCCGTGGACGTCCTTGACGTGTGATAGTACGAGTGTAAGACGTAGGCTATGGCAGCGAACAGTGGGGGTGAGGAGGCTCCTGACCCCTCGAAGTTAATAGTCGAGTGTGAAGAAACAGTTCAAATGGAGCAAGACACAGAAGATAGCTCACGTGAAAATTGTGATAAAGTGAATAATGCTGATAGGCAAGATAGGTGTGCGGATAAAGAACTTAGTGATCAGGTTCCAAAGGCTGAGCCACAAGAAGTTTACCCTAGTACACATTATGGCCCATTTATTATTTTTGTGGAGTCAACAGCATCCCAAAATGTTGGTCATATGCAACCCATGACCTTGGGTAGAACTTTTTATGAACATAAAATCCCGGGGATCAAATCTGTGGCATGAAAGGGTAGAAACAGAGTACAAATTGAATTTGTATATGCCGTGCAAGCAAATTCATGCCTTAAGCATCCTCTATTAGCTGAACTTAAACTCAGGGCGTATATACCCAACTCCAATGTATTGCGCATGGGTATCATAAGGGGTATAGAAAAAACCCTAACTGATGCTACTATACTAAAATATTTAAAGTCTACAGCAACTATAAAATCAGTTCAACGTCTGAATCATAGGATTATTAGCCAAGAGGGTAACCAGTATGTCCCAACAGGATCTATTAAAGTTGTCTTCAGGGCACAGAAACTTCCTCAGTATGTTTCACTGTATCAGGTACATTTAGAAGTTGAATCCTATGTTTTTGCCCCTATAATTTGCAAAAAATGCCAAAGATATGGACACGTGGATAAACATTGTAGGACGACAAGTCCAAGGTGTGGGCATTGCGCTCTACACCACATCACGACGAACTGTACAGAAACATTTCTTCAATGCGTTCATTGTCAGGAAACCCATTTAACCGGGGCACCTGAATGCCCAGCACATCAGCAGCAAGATCGTATTAAAAAGATCATGAGCACTGATAACGTACCGTTCAAGGACGCTGTGAAGAAAGTCCAGCCTGTTGAATACAATACTGATGCCAATTCCCAACATTTTCCCCCATTAACTAGGGAGGTGCCGACTCCTACACCGGAGAATCCACAAAAGAGAAAATTTACACAAGTAATTTTGCAGTCACCTCGACCTGTGCCCGCCCTGGGATATGATAGGAATGGTTACTATAATTTGATTTGAGCTACACCTACACCTAGCATGGAGATAGATACTTCACAACTATCAAATTTTTCTAATAGTCCTAGCCAGAGGATCGAGCCTTCAATAGACGTGACTGCCTCCACGAGTAGCGCCTCCATGACGCAACCAATTTCTTCTTTTCAAAGGCAAAGAGACCATCTGAAAAGTGGCATTTACCAGTCCATCAAACAATTGGTGCAATTATTGGGTGATAATCCAACAATAGCTCATAATATTTATCAGTTAAGGGATAAGGTTTACAATTTTATACAGTTCTATGATCAGAATCACACAATGGAACTCTAGGAGTATCATGAATAAACATCATGAGCTCTATAAACTGATTCAGGAAACTGTAGCGCATTGTTTAGCAATACAAGAAACGTGGTTTGACCCTTCGCATCGCATCACGTATCCTAATTATAATGTTGTTCGTAATGACGGACCAGGATATGGAGGAGTTGCCTTTTTGGTTCACTCTTCCCTGACATACAGTAAAACCTCCCTATAACGGACACCTTCGGGACCGAAAATAATGTCCGTTATGAAGGGGTGTCCGCCCACGAGAGGTTATGAAACCGGTACCATTAAAAAGTTGGAACACAATAACCCATGTATTGTATGTTTTAACAATTCTCGCAAATGTACCTTTAATTGTATACTGTATAGAGTATTGTACTGCACTGTACAATATACTGCACTGTACTCACATGAGAAAGTTGTAGATGGGCTGCTGCAGCTGCGATGCACTATATTCTCTACTGAGCACACTGTACGCTAGTTAAAATTAAGAAGAACGTATGAGTTTTTGAAACTCAATCTCTAGCACAGTACAGTAAAACATTAGCACTTAAAAAAATTCTTAATGTTCGTTTGTTTTGTCCATTTCGGTTTAGCAATGATGTTTTCACTATGTGCAATTAAATCCTGGGTCAAATTTACACCTTTTTCATCGTTTTGTTTATAATAAAATTCTTTCAGTCACTTAACAAAGCCGAGAGCCTCACTGTACGAGGTTATTGGCAGCACATTCATTTCCGTATTTTCTTCAAAGTCGTCATTAGCATCACCTTCATTCCCGCTTTCATCAAAATCTTCATTTTTGTCCTTCTTCCCTTGGATTGACTAAAGAGTGTCTCCACAATACCGTAAGACGTTCTTTCGCAACTCTTCCACCAGTAAAACGATTTCCTTTGAAACACAAAGTTTTGTCGGGTAAAACACGGAAAAATAATCCAGTTTCATCGGCATTCAAAATATTTTCCGGAGCATACCCGTCTATGATTGAAGGTGTTTTTTCTTGCCAGGTGTCAACAATCTCCATATTAACACTGGATGATTCTCCGCAAATCACTCTGAAGTTGATACCATGTCGCTTTCTGAATCTTTCTAGCCAGCTATTCGAGGCTTTGAAATCTCCAATTCCTAATTCTGTCGCGAATTCTAACGCTTTTGCTTGTATCATTGGTCCTGACACAGGGACATTCTGACTTCTTATTTTAGCGAACCACTCTAGCGTTGCCTTGTCAATGAGAGCTCCACTACCACTTTGAAACAGTTTAATGCGCTGTTCGTTGCCATTTAAATGCCATTCCTTTACTAGTTCCTCTTGCTTTTTCACAATTTCAGCTGCCTGTTTCTTTCCAATCTTACACACTTCGGACAGTTTACGCACATCACACTTCACACGTTTATGATAGTCTATTTTGCCTACCTTTTCTTTTAAAGTTAAAAACTTCCTCGGAGCCATGTTTACACCAACTTACTAACGTAAAATTGAACACATCAAAAGCCCACGAGTCAATGAAAAGTAACTTGACAGTGAAGGTACGAATTCCAGCGCTGTTGAGCATGTCAGATCACACAACTTCCGGAAGTGATAGCGTAGCTTAGTGTTGCCTTCCAAGAATGTGTACAGCCAGGATCAAAAGTTACAGTGTCTGTGATTCTTGGAAGTACCAGCTGTGCAAAAATTAAGCGAATACATACTGTACAGGACACAAATACAGAATTTTTTGAAAAAGAAAGTGTCCGTTAGGAGAGGTTTAATTGGAGTTTCTCGTGGCTATGGTGTGTCCGTGTCCGTAATAAAGGGTGTCCGTATAAGAGGGGTAAATTACTCATACACAACATGGCATTTAATTACGGACCTAGAAAATCGTCCGCCAATGAGGGGTGTCCGCCGGTGAGAGGTGTCCGTTAAGACAGGTTTTACTGTATAGACTTAATTTGAATTTTCAGACAATACCCTGTCTGTATGTTATAGGAATACATTATAAGCACATCCTGCTTTGAATATTTATTGTCCACCAGACGTTTCCATTACTGAAAGGCAATGGGATCAATTTTTTCAGCAATTTGCCACAGAGCCATATCTTCTTTTTGGTGACTATAATATTCACCATACGGTGTGAGGAGGAAGTATGGACACACCTCAAGGTAAATATTTCCTCACTGCAGTTAACAAGCATTCTCTTGCAATTTTGAACGACAGTTCCCCTACATGTCTTACTGCGCCCTCCGCTCCTCCCAGCACTGCGGATCTAACTCTATGTAAGCGAAGTATGTTGTCTATTACCACATGGCACACTTTAGCTGACACTTACTCAAGTGATCATTTTCCCATTGTTATTTCATATGGCTTAGGATGACCTAGTTCCTCACCTTCACATTTAATTGTCAATAACGCTGTTTGTTCGTTGCAGAGATTTAAACTGCAGTTATATACCGCATATCTTGAGGATAATTTACGACGAATACCTGACAACCTTTTCTCTTATCAATCGTTACTTCAGATTTTACAAGAGTATATTAATTTGCATCATCCCATAATAGCAATCCCCTCTCCAACTTATAGGCGCCCTCCGAAAGTTAAATGGTGGGACGAGGAATGCCATTTATTGATACAAACTTGTAAGCGTTTGTTCCACCAATATAGGCAACACTCCACACCTAACAATTATTTCCGGCTCAAACATCATATAGCACACACTCGAAAAGTTTTGCAGAAAAAAACGTCGCTTAGCTTGGCGAGAGTTTATATCTTCCCTTATTCGTCAAGTTTCTATCACAACTTTATGGAATGCTATCCGGGCGATAACAAGAGTTACGCAACATTCCCCTTCCATGACAATACTACGCCAGGTGCTATCAGATTTTCTTGTCCGTGAGACTCCAGATTATGTAGTATCTCATTATGTCCACTCACAAGACACGCAAGATACACGTTTTTCCATGTTATTACAGCCATGTGATCACCAGGAATTAGAAGCGATTTTTCAATCTTGTTCGACTTCATCTCCCGGTCCTGATAATGTATCGTACCAGATGCTTAAATTATTACCACTTAGAGCTAAGAAGTGTTATTAGGAGTGTATAATGACATCTTTCAAAATTTTATTACACCACCTACGTGGAATGAATTTTTTCCTATTCCTATTCTTAAAAATAGGCAATTACCATCTGAACCGAACAATTACCGTGGTATAGTGTTAGGTTCGTGTATCCACAAAGTCTTTTTAAAGATTTTACTTAGGAGGATTATATGGGCATTGGAGTATTATAGTCTAACGCCGCAATATCAACATGCCTTTTTTAAGGGATGTAGTTCATATGATGCATTTAATATGTTCATTATCGACTTGTTACTAGTGCGTCATAGGAAACACAGCACGATTGCGCTGTTTCTAGATATTCAACGGGCCTACGACTCTGTACCACTGAATATCCTATGGGATAAACTTGCATCTCTTAAAATATCTGTGGGGATTATTCACATTCTTAGGCCCGGTTTCACAGTATACGCTTAAGCCTTGGATCGGGCTTAAGCGGGAGCTTAAACTCTGGACGAGTTCCACAGTGGGGAGTGCAAGTGGTAAGCCGAGCTTATCTATGACTGGCTTAAGCTGTATGAAACTGAGGTTTAAGCTAAGGATTCAGTTCAGATGGTAGAGCACTGGCCTTCTTATAGCCCAACTTGGCAGGTTCGATCCTGTCTCAGTCCTGTGGTGAAGGTGCTCAAATTCATAGTTAGTGGGACGTAAAACCAATAACATTAACATTAAATAACTTATATTTCTGAATATATTTCGAGGCTCGTGAAATAATACAGTTTCCGTGTTCCGATATACAGTAAAAGAGACAAAAATATCGGTCGGTCACTTGCTTTCTTGGCTTACGCTGCGTGAACCATCAACGATAGACCCCAAGTGTAAGCAGACGAATTGTAGAGCATAGAAACCTCTACAAAAAAGTCCGCAATGGTATATACCTATTTCCAACCGTTTGCCCTCTAAAAGCGATTTTATGCTATACTCAGCGGTAAAAAAATATAACTCCTTAACATTAAATAAATATTTTGATATTATCCTTGAATTCCTCATTGAAATAAATTGTTTTACCTCCTCCAGTATTTTATAAGGATTACAATAACCTTGTCAGGACATTATTTGCATGAATGGTTCAGAAGTTATAGCCATTTTATACTGTAGTGGTAATACGTGTCAGCAGGACGGGCGAGTGACCTTTTTTAAACTTTATTTTTGTTACTATTATTGGAATCACATTTTCCGTTCATTTTTCTAAATTATCTTGGCTCATAAACAATGTATAACCTACAAATCAATCAATCATAGGCTACGGATGTAAACAAAGATGAGAATTGAATCATTGCACATGCGCAAGCATCACCAACTTCGGAGATGTTCAGCTTAGTAAAGCTGCACATTGTCCCCCTACTGTGAAACTCGTAGTGTTTAAGCCAAAGAGTAGCCTTGCTTAAGCGGCGTGCGTGGCTTACTAAAGCTTCGGCTTAAACTCAAACTGTGAAACCGGGCCTTAGACAACTACTTATATACCGAACATTGTACTTTAAAACATCACAATATGCAATACAACCATGTCAGGTAGGTACAGGTTTGCCTCAGGGAGATATATCGAGCGGTATCCTTTTTGCTATATTTATGAAGGATTTTGAAACAGTCATTCTCCGTTATGCTCGTATACAGACTTTTGCAGATGATTTTTTGATTTATTATATGCACGAGAATTTACAGGTTTGTAGACAGCATATCATATATACGCTTAGATAGGCCATAACATGGTTGGATGCTCATGGACTTCATCTGTCTATCGCTAAATGTCGAGCGATGATCTTCACACACCATCGTACCTATGATCGCTCACCCATTTCTTTTGATGCTTATGAAATCCCCATAGTTAGTCAGCATAAATATCTAGGATTTTTTATAGATCATAAGCTTACATGGAAGCAGCACTTTCTCTACTTACACTCAAAAAGTGATCAGTATATACAGATAATAAAATCTGTCACCCATAGACTATGGGGAGCTGACCAGTGTGGCAATATCATTGTACAAGTCCACTATAAGATCGATATTGGACTATGGAGCACATATCTTTGACTTGGCAGCGAATACGAACTTGAATACTCTTAATATATGTCAATATCAGGCGCTACGCACATGTATGGGAGCTCTGAAATCAACACCTACAAATGCACTTTTGGTGGAATCTTGCGAACCTCCCTTACATGTGCGTAGAAAAATGCTTGCTATGCAAGATTTACTTTAAAAAATTTCTCTTACGGGACACCCTTTAATCTCGAAATTGCAGCTCCTCCATGAGTATTATTCCATACGGCGTCAAGGTTTGCGAAGACTGCCTGCTTTATATCAAGATTTTGATGCGTTAAAATCAATCCAAGGTACAGTACTGCAAAGTGTAACTTTAATGCCCTATACTTTACCGTATTCTGTTCTCCATTATCGGCCACAGATAATCCGGCCTACCCGCAGTAGCTATAATACTGTCATTCGTGCACAGGAGCCAGATCATTTGCCCGCTAAAAGTTTGAAACTTTCCTGTATCTCTCCAAGCATAGATATATGCACAGATGGGGCTAAGAATACCACTGGAGTTGGAGCCGCTTTATGTATACCTTCAATAAATATCAAGAAACAATATGGTTTACCTAGTGATGTTTCGATCTTTACCGCGGAATTATTCGCTATCCAACAAGCTTTACTCTTTGTTCAGCGGCATGACTATAAGCGAGTTACAATATATACGGATGCACTGAGTGCTTTGCAGTCTCTGATCTCCTACGCTCTATCTCATAACTGATATGTATATAACGTTAAAAGTCTTCTCTATATGCTTGACAATTCCGGTATTTATATAACATTAGTCTGGTTGCCCGGACATATGGGTATTTTGGGTAATGACCAAGCGGATTTCCTTGCAAAACAAGCTTCTCGCCTCCCTGTACCGATTTCTAATAATATCGTTCCTTCGTCCGATTATGTAGCTGTAATTAAACACTCTGCGCGTAATGAATGGCGAGACGAATGGCGCCAGACTGCACAAGCCAAAGGTACCTTTTATTATCAACTACAAACATCTATACCGGTAAAACCATGGTTTATGAGAGGATCATATTCCAGAAGACATATTACTAACATCACTAGGTTGCATTTTAATCATCCCTTTACGCCCCAATACAAATTTCAGTTCCATGTGAGGCAGGATCCAAACTGTTCGTGTGGTGCTCGTGATGGAGATGTGAATCATTTACTTTTTCAGTGTCCTCTATATGTCAATGCGCGTAGGAAGCTTATCAGTAGTCTCATGCGACTCAAGCAGGTTCTTCTAACCAGTGTTTCTTGTTTGCTCTGTAATCTTTCTGCTGAGATCATTAAAGTTCTAAATACATTTTTGGATTATGCAAATATTGCGTTATAAGTCTCTATGTGGTGTATGGTGGATCGTATTCAGATACTACTGATTCCATCGGGGTGGTTCAACATATTTTTGGAGTGATCAGTGATAGTGATTTAGTGGACTATAGTGGTGTGCGTCCCTTCAAAATGACGACTTGTTATGGACTAAAATGTTCGCTTGTATTAGTGTTATTCAGCACGTAAAGGATTTTAGAATGGGTGAAATTACCACAGTAAAAGCCCACAACTCATCACCAACAACAACAACAAAGGTGACCAAATTACAATGAAAGATTTTTTAAAAAATGGGATTTCACCATCATGTTGGGCGCTTTTGTAAAAACGTGCTTTATTTTATTCGATTAGAGAATTGGCATTCCGGGTATTAGAGTTTTTGGAGAGCTCGGCAGATCAAAGATGCTGAACTGAAAGAAGTTTTCAGAGGAAACTGACGAAGTTCCCCTAGTAAAACTGAATGTAAAGTTTTGAGATTTTTAAGTTTTTTTTTTTTTTTTGCTAGGGGCTTTACGTCGCACCGACACAGATAGGTCTTATGGCGACGATGGGATAGGAAAGGCCTAGGAGTTGGAAGGAAGCGGCCGTGGCCTTAATTAAGGTACAGCCCCAGCATTTGCCTGGTGTGAAAATGGGAAACCACGGAAAACCATTTTCAGGGCTGCCGATAGTGGGATTCGAACCTACTATCTCCCGGATGCAAGCTCACAGCCGCGCGCCTCTACGCGCACGGCCAACTCGCCCGGTAGATTTTTAAGTCGTGTACCGGTACCGGTAATTAATGTTTGAAGCCGGCCCCACAGTCGAACTTGCCTGCCTCTCACCCAGAGGGCCTGGGTTCGATTCCTGGCCAGGTCAGGCATTTTTACCTGGATATGAGGGCTGGTTCCAGGTTCACTCGTTCTACAATTACCTGAGGAGCTATTTAATGGTGAGATGGCTACCCCAGTCTAGAGAGCCAGGAATAACGGCAGAGAGGATTCATCACACTGACCATGCATCACCTCGTAATCTGCAGGCCTTCGGACCAAGCAGCGGTCGCTTGGTAGGCGGAGGGGCCATTAGGGCTGTAGTTTGGTTTGTTTTAGGGGTGTATGTAAGATTATAAGTATACATATTTCTTTTCTTTTTTTTCGTGACGTTTAGCCGAATTGTTGATGGTTCGCTCGTTCCTGAATTTTCCTTTTTCCCGCGTAGTATGGTTTTTTTTCATGGTCCCTTCATAAACAGAGAATCGAGGTTCCACTGTATTGTTAACGCCCAATAATAGTCATTATTTACTCTAATGAGTTCCTGTTTCCTGCTGGAACATGCATAGCACATTAAAGACCCTATTTGAAAATATTAATTTTTTGTGAGTGTGTCAATAATTAATTGCATGGCATAAGGGTTAAAATACAGCCGCAGCATTTGCTTAGTGTGGAAATGAGAAACCAAAGAAAAGCCATCTTCAAGCTGCTGAGAGTGAGGTTTCGAACCCACTATCTCCCGAATGCAAGCTGATAGCTACACGCCTTTAAACCACGTAACCAACTTACACTGTCACATCTATTTACAGATGTTCTAAAAATCTTCTGATCAGACTCGTATCCAGGCCTTGATATTGTACTGCCATGATATTCTCTTCCTTCCTGGTCCATGGGAACTATCTGCTCGACCCTGATGTATAGTGTGAAGCAACTGATATTTTTCCCCTCTCAATAACTGACCTGGATAAGAGATTTTCACTGTTCTTAAAAGTTATTGCCTTACATTAACTCAGAATAAGACTTATTTGAAACCTTGTCAACCCAGGATGTTCAAAATATTATTTTACACATTCACGTTCCAAATGCCTGTAGCCTACTAATGTCATTCGTGAGTGTCCATGTCTCTGCTACTTGTAAGAGCTCTGACCACACATAGCAGTTAATCGTTCTAAAAGTAGGTAGATTCCTTAAAAATAAAGGTGTTTGTTTAGAGAAGAGATGGGCATTGTTAAGTTTGGAAAATGAAATTGATCCGAAACTGTAGGCACTCTAATACCAACACAATCAGTGTAAAAGATCGTTGAAAATTCCAGTTCATTTCCTTTTCTATTCTCTTCTTGATATAATATAGAATTTCTGGGCAAAGTTTAGTAGCATGTGAGGAAATAATACTTATGGTATTTCAGGGCCGCTTGTACACTTACCCAGGAGATCCAGATATTAGAGGCGAGTTCATCCTTAGTATAAAGAGAGATGTTTGTGATCCATCAGGTTGCTTGCATGAGCTCTTCATTCAGTTGGCTGTTGTCATGGTAGGCAAACAAGCAGCTAACAATCTCTATGAATATTTTGGACCGTAAGTGTTAGCAGTTTTTTCAAATTATATACTTTATAAACATTTTTACTGTAGTACGATTATTTACTTCACTTATACCAGGTGAACCAGCTGCCCTTTACAATTTTGGAACATACACTTAAGAAAATGGAAATAGCAACTCCAGGAAGGCATTGGGCGTTTGTGTTGATTTTCAAGATATGGAACGATGCCGTGTAGATATGTAAACGATCAAAGTTTCAGACCCATTGGATTGTTGCTACAGGTCTCCCCACGTGATTGGTCGCGGAGGAATCTACTCCAGTATATGGACTCTGGTGTAGCGTAGTTGACTTGCAGTCTGTGCAGTGAAGTCTTCCCCGTCAAACATGCCTCGCCGTTTGAGAGGGCTCAGATAATTGGGTTGTGTGAGGCTGGATTATCGCTAAGGACTGTTGCTGCACGTGTTGGCCGACAGGCATCTACAGTACAATGTGTATGGCAGCAGTGGTCAAATGAAGGTACCCACACTCATAGACCTGGCACAGGCCCAGTGCGACAGACAACTGTAAGAGAGGATCGCCGCATCATTCGGATGGCCCCGATGGAACCCCATGCAACAGCAGCGCAAATTCGAGCAGCTGTGGCACCCCACATTACACAACAAACAGTTGGTAATCACCTGCGTGCAGCTGGCTTACGAGCCCGTGTCCCTGCAGAAGGTGTTCCATTGACCCCACAACAGCGACGTGTAAGGCTGGCCTGGTGTCGAGAAAGATCGACGTGGGTCGACGAATGGCATAGGGTCGTCTTTAGTGATGAATCGCGCTTCTGTCTTGCCCGCAGTGATCGCCGGAATTGTGTGCGCCGACGTACCGGGGAGAGGGGCCGCCCAGATCCTATTGTCGAGAGGCACACAGGGCCAACACCAAGCATTATGGTCTGGGGAGCTATTGGCTTTAATGTGAAATCACAATTAGTGCTTGTTGAGGGCACTATGACTGCTCGATAGTACATTGATAGGGTACTCAATCCAGTGGTTGTCCCTATGATGGCGAACATTGCTAATGGGATGTTTCAGCAGGACAATGCCTGGGTTCACAATGCACGCATCTCCAGAGAAGCTCTTCACGACATCGCAACCTTAGAATGGTCCGCCAGATCCCCGGATTACATAAAATCAGCTTCATGGTCCGTATCCCCGGATCTCAGTCCTATTGAGCATGTGTGGGACATGATGGGTCGACAACTGGCCAACCGTCCTCAGCCACCCACAACTCTGGAACAACTGACCTGTGCAGTGCAGCAAGCATGGGCCACAATTCCTCAGGAAGCGATCCAGGGCCTTACTGACTCCATGCCTCGACAAATTCATCAATAAGAAGATGTACAATATTATAGGGAAGGATCCACCTTTCAATACTCCGTAGTAAAAAGTAGTTACAACCTGTTTATTGGGACCGGTTTCAACACATTTCAAGTGTCATCATCAGCCAATTAGCGAAGATCTTAAAACAACTAATATATTGAACACAGGCAAAATATTAACATTGTATCATATTGTAGCAATTCAGTTAATGTTCAAAACACAATAATCACAGTCAAGAGAGTAAACAGAACATCACTATCTTGCGCCGAAAACAAATATATATACTTGATCTGCTTATGAACTTCAAATATATTTGTTTTCGGCGCAAGATAGTGATGTTCTGTTTACTCTCTTGACTGTGATTATTGTGTTTTGAACATTAAATGAATTGCTACAATATGATACAATGTTAATATTTTGCCTGTGTTCAATATATTAGTTGTTTTAAGATCTTCGCTAATTGGCTGATGATGACACTTGAAATGTGTTGAAACCGGTCCCAATAAACAGGTTGTAACTACTTGTTACTACGGAGTATTGAAAGGTGGATCCTTCCCTATAATATTGTACATCTTCTTATTTCTCTATTCAATACGGAACAATCATGAAGTTTTTAACTTTAAATTCATCAATGTATTGCAGCTCGTGGTGGGCACATCCTGTATTGATTGTTGTCCAGACTTGCGGTCAGAGGGACCTTCCATTTTCTTCAGTGTATATAATCCAATAATATGCATTGGTTGTGTTTTACAATTTGTTTTACGTCACACAGACACAGATAGGTCTTATGGTAAACTGTATATAGGATAATATCTTTTGTTTATTTCCACCTATTCAATACATTACAAGAAGTTGGCATTTACTTTAAAACATTATTCAGATGAGACATGTTTCGCCTCTCACTGTGAGGCATCTTCAGTCATTATCAAAAACCTTATTATTTTACCAGGCATCTGGTTAAAGATATTCAAAAATGTGTTTGATGATTATAAGAGAGGTAAGATTTACGTTAGTTATAAACATGTTCATGAAGTAACTAAAAATCTAATATATTGATAAAAACATAAGTAGTTCTTTGTTGAATAGGACTTGTTTGATTGTACTATATAGTAAAAGAAGGTGGTTTGAAGCCGTAGTCATTAATAGATGTCTAATACATAGTGGAAGGCATAAAATATCAGTTCTATGAGAATATATATTACATTCAAATGATACTAAAAACTAGTGGATTCAAAGGTAGTACATATAAAATGTTCAATGAAATAACTATAGATCTAATAAAATGATAAACACATATGTAGTTCTTTGTTAATTAGGACGTCGTAAGATTGTACGGCTTAAAGCCGTAGTCATTAATAGATGTCTAATACATAGTGGAAGGCATATGAAATCAGTTCAATGAGAATATATAATACAAACAATTGGTACATAAAAACTGGTAGATTCATAAGAGGTACATTTAAAAATGAAGGCGTCATGTGACTATAAAAGACAGTTGATGGCTTAAAGCCGTAGTCAAAGTTTGAAATGTAGGTCAAATAACTGCTAAATATATGGTAAAAAGATATAATTCAAAATATACAGCTTAGTATAAAAAATATGAAGGAAAAACATTCCAATTGCTTGACAAAAGTTACTTGACGTTGGCATGCGTTTGTCCGTGATATTTATTGGTCAACATTTCGTAGGTTATTTTAGATTTATTCAGCAAGATTGCGTTGACAAGAAGTTCACCAGATGTTTATAGTTGGCCTAATTTGTAAAAAGAAAGTTGCAGAGATGATGATGGATGGAAATTCTCAACGTTGGTATGGTTTTCAAACGTGAAGGTTGGAGAGCTGTTGTGTTCTTCTTCGATGACAATATATTTATAAAACGTTGATTGTAAATAATTTATACTATTGAAGAGTATTATGGAAGTTTGATGAAGCTGTTGCATTATTGTTGTTATAGAATGGTTCTGAAATGAAGAAAAAACTGTAGTTAATTTTGACGAGAATGAAAGAAAACATGGGAAGGTTTTGTTTAAGTGTTGTTAGTGAGAAAATGTTGGTGCTTACCTATGGCGTTGTAGGCCCATTTAACAAGCTGTGTGAGGCGCTATTAGGATACTAATGGTCACTAACGGTTTTTACTCCTTGTGTTGTACGTATGTCGTCTGGCTAGAGGGGGGTGGGTAGGAGGGGGCGGAGTTGTAGGCTTGTGATTCGTGAACGGGAGGGAGTTGTGAATGGTAGGGGAAGCGGAGGGGCGTGTATCTTTTATTGGTTTCAGAATGGCGCGTGGAGGGGAATTACGTAAGATGGGAGGGGGAGGGGGGTATGATGTATTTGTTGACGTAGGGGTGTTTGTTGATACTGTTTTGAAAATATTTTAAAAAAACTTTTTGTCCTGAAGGTTTACATTATTGAATAATGTTACTATTTGGTCATATAAAGGGCTTCTATTGTCTATTGGATCATTTAAATTCTTATTAGCATTGAATTTTTGGTCCAAAAATATGTATAAATTTTCGAATTCGGTCATAAGTCTACCTTTTTTTATTGTTTTTAAAATTTGAAGGTCCTGTTCAATTGTGGTAAAGTTGTGCCCCGTTTCTTTCATGTGATTGCTCATTGCTGAGTGTTTATTATGTTTCTGAGCATTGAAATGTTCTGTGTACCTAGTTATGAAGCTTCTTCCTGTTTGTCCGATGTATGAGCTGAGGCACTCATTACATTTTAATCTATAGATACCGGAGCCTGAGTATTTATTATTTTCTGAATTTATTGTATTATGGTTGAAGAACATTTTTTGGTTTGAATTTTGAGTTTTGAAAGCTATTTTGATCTCTTGATTTTTTAAGGTGTTGGTTACTTGGTGTATGATTGGGTTGGTGTATGTAAAGGTTGCGAACTTTGATTTTTCATTTTTTATTGGGGAGAGGTTTGTGGATAGTTTTAATTTAACTTTATTAATTAGTTTGTCTATGATAGAGGGATTATATCCATTAAAAGTGGCTATTTCTTTTATTGTATTTATTTCTTTTTTAAAATTGGTCGCTGAAAGGGGAATTTTTAGAGCTCTGTACACCATACTATAAAATGAGGACTGTTTGTGTGATTGTGGATGAAGGGAACTTTGATAAATAGTTATAGGTGTGAATGAGGGTTTTCTGTAAATTTGGAAATCAAACTTATTGGAAGTTCTTGTTATTGTGATGTCAAGAAAATTCATTGATTTGTGGTTCTCGTCCTCTTTAGTGAATTTAATATTGTTATCCAGATTATTTAAATAAGTTAATATATTTTCACTATTGTTGAGATTTTTGTCAATTATTACTAGCGTGTCATCAACATAGCGTAGCCAGAGATTTAATCCATTGATGCTATTTATTATTTTGCTGTTTTTGAGGTTTTCCATATAAATTTCAGCAAGTATTCCGGATAAAGGGTCTCCCATGGCCAGGCCTTCCTGTTTGTATATTTTATTGTTGAAAGTGAAAAAGTTGTTTTGTAAGACGAAGTTTAGTACTTTTAAGAATTCTTCTATTTCTATTTTGCTTAAGTTGCTATGTTTGGAAAGATTGTTTTTTATTATTTCTATAGTTTTTTAGCGGGAATGTTTGAATACATGTTAATGACGTCGAAAGAGCACAATGTGTGATTAGGTTTTAAGTTAAATTTTTTTTAGAGTTTCACATAGTTCTATTGAATTTTTGGCGTGTTTGTTATGGAATTTGAAATGTTTTCTGAGAAATTTCTGGAGGAATTGTGAGGTTTTATATGTCGGGCTATTTTGGCTGTTTATGATTGGTCGAATGGGAACGTCCTTTTTATGTACCTTCGGTAGTGATCTGACGGTGGGTAGTTTGGGGTTCATATTAATGAGACTTTGGTATTCATGTTCATTAAATAAAAATGAAGAGTTTTTTAAAAGTGTTTTTAGATGACGTTGGGTTTTTGTAGTGGGATCCTTTGAGATTATTAACTTATTAACTTATTTAAATAATCTGGATAACAATATTAAATTCACTAAAGAGGACGAGAACCACAAATCAATTAATTTTCTTGACATCACAATAACAAGAACTTCCAATAAGTTTGATTTCCAAATTTACAGAAAACCCTCATTCACACCTATAACTATTAAACAAAGTTCCCTTCATCCACAATCACACAAACAGTCCTCATTTTATAGTATGGTGTACAGAGCTCTAAAAATTCCCCTTTCAGCGACCAATTTTAAAAAAGAAATAAATACAATAAAAGAAATAGCCACTTTTAATGGATATAATCCCTCTATCATAGACAAACTAATTAATAAAGTTAAATTAAAACTATCCACAAACCTCTCCCCAATAAAAAATGAAAAATCAAAGTTCGCAACCTTTACATACACCAACCCAATCATACACCAAGTAACCAACACCTTAAAAAATCAAGCGATCAAAATAGCTTTCAAAACTCAAAATTCAAACCAAAAAATGTTCTTCAACCATAATACAATAAATTCAGAAAATAATAAATACTCAGGCTCCGGTATCTATAGATTAAAATGTAATGAGTGCCTCAGCTCATACATCGGACAAACAGGAAGAAGCTTCATAACTAGGTACACAGAACATTTCAATGCTCAGAAACATAATAAACACTCAGCAATGAGCAATCACATGAAAGAAACGGGGCACAACTTTACCACAATTGAACAGGACCTTCAAATTTTAAAAACAATAAAAAAAGGTAGACTTATGACCGAATTCGAAAATTTATACATATTTTTGGACCAAAAATTCAATGCTAATAAGAATTTAAATGATCCAATAGACAATAGAAGCCCTTTATATGACCAAATAGTAACATTATTCAATAATGTAAACCTTCAGGACAAAAAGTTTTTTTAAAATATTTTCAAAACAGTATCAACAAACACCCCTACGTCAACAAATACATCATACCCCCCTCCCCCTCCCATCTTACGTAATTCCCCTCCACGCGCCATTCTGAAACCAATAAAAGATACACGCCCCTCCGCTTCCCCTACCATTCACAACTCCCTCCCGTTCACGAATCACAAGCCTACAACTCCGCCCCCTCCTACCCACCCCCCTCTAGCCAGACGACATACGTACAACACAAGGAGTAAAAACCGTTAGTGACCATTAGTATCCTAATAGCGCCTCACACAGCTTGTTAAATGGGCCTACAACGCCATAGGTAAGCACCAACATTTTCTCACTAACAACACTTAAACAAAACCTTCCCATGTTTTCTTTCATTCTCGTCAAAATTAACTACAGTTTTTTCTTCATTTCAGAACCATTCTATAACAACAATAATTCAACAGCTTCATCAAACTTCCATAATACTCTTCAATAGTATAAATTATTTACAATCAACGTTTTATAAATATATTGTCATCGAAGAAGAACACAACAGCTCTCCAACCTTCACGTTTGAAAACCATACCAACGTTGAGAATTTCCATCCATCATCATCTCTGCAACTTTCTTTTTACAAATTAGGCCAACTATAAACATGGTGAACTTCTTGTCAACGCAATCTTGCTGAATAAATCTAAAATAACCTACGAAATGTTGACCAATAAATATCACGGACAAACGCATGCCAACGTCAAGTAACTTTTGTCAAGCAATTGGAATGTTTTTCCTTCATATTTTTTATACTAAGCTGTATATTTTGAATTATATCTTTTTACCATATATTTAGCAGTTATTTGACCTACATTTCAAACTTTGACTACGGCTTTAAGCCATCAACTGTCTTTTATAGTCACATGACGCCTTCATTTTTAAATGTACCTCTTATGAATCTACCAGTTTTTATGTACCAATTGTTTGTATTATATATTCTCATTGAACTGATTTCATATGCCTTCCACTATGTATTAAACATCTATTAATGACTACGGCTTTAAGCCGTACAATCTTACGACGTCCTAATTAACAAAGAACTACATATGTGTTTATCATTTTATTAGATCTATAGTTATTTCATTGAACATTTTATATGTACTACCTTTGAATCCACTAGTTTTTAGTATCATTTGAATGTAATATATATTCTTATAGAACTGATATTTTATGCCTTCCACTATGTATTAGACATCTATTAATGACTACGGCTTCAAACCACCTTCTTTTACTATATAGTACAATCAAACAAGTCCTATTCAACAAAGAACTACTTATGTTTTTATCAATATATTAGATTTTTAGTTACTTCATGAACATGTTTATAACTAACGTAAATCTTACCTCTCTTATAATCATCAAACACATTTTTGAATATCTTTAACCAGATGCCTGGTAAAATAATAAGGTTTTTGATAATGACTGAAGATGCCTCACAGTGAGAGGCGAAACATGTCTCATCTGAATAATGTTTTAAAGTAAATGCCAACTTCTTGTAATGTATTGAATAGGTGGAAATAAACAAAAGATATTATCCTATATACAGTTTATGAAACTTTCAATACGGACGAAAAATGATTTTCATCACTTGTAATAGGTCTTATGGTGACGGTGGTATAGGAAATGCTTAGGAGAGGGATGGAAACAGCCATGGCTTAATGTTTAGCTCGAACCCACTATCTCCCAGATGCAAGCCCACAGCTACGCACCACTGACAGCATGGCCAACTCACCCGGTGCATTAGTTGTGATGTTCAACATTCTTCTGCTTGCCTCCAGTTTGGTTACAACTCACTGAAAGTATATCCTGCAAAGCACACTGGACATAATTAACCTACCACACCATGAAAATATCACCATTCCAAAACAATGACAAATTTTCCTTCAGTCATTGTGCATTAATCTAATAAATGATGAAGTTAAATCACGTCAAGTGAGTGCGATTAACTCTTAAAACCACAATAAAGTATGGTATAATTATAAAGCAACAAAATGGAAGAGAATTGCTTGCTAGATATCCTTAATACAAGCCCATAATAGGCTCAGCAGTTTTAGTTCCATATCGCATACATAGTTTTACTTGTACGTGGAGCTTCAGATTTCAAACTCACACATGTTCCTTCCAGATTTGTCTGTTAAAACACATCTACTATATGTTAATGAAGTTTTCTATAAGGTGTAGGAAACCTCTATACAGGCTGATGTTCTTTCACAGCTCTCGGTTAACCACAGCCTACCGGCATGTCGGCTATCGACTTTATGGGAATAAATGTCTGTCATTGCTAGGCTTACTGCTTATTTATTAACACCATGGTTATGCCCTGTTTGTTGTTAGCTCTAAGAACAAATAAACAGAATTAGAGATATCACTACGTCCTTGACTGAGATTTTCTTTAGCACTCATCTTATTATATTTGTGGAACTACAGAGATCAGTGTTTTCAGGCAGTCTAAAACAGCAGATGGCATAAAACTACATTACAAGGGGTTATCTGGTTCACTTGGTTTACAATTTATATGTTGTAAGTTGGCTACCTGCCAGATTATCGGTGGGATATATACTCAAGTAAAAACCTTTACATTTGGAATAATAGGGTATCTAATCCTAGTTTATAATCCAATTTTCAAAGCTTCATATACCTTCCCAAGCTTCACATAAATTCAAAATTCTACCTTAAAAATCTACCTTTAAACTTGTAAAAACCTCCATATTTACTTGCGTACTAGACCCCTTTTTTTTTTTCCCACTTTTACAGCCAAAAATAGTAAAGGGGGATCCAATATGCGATAACCTCAAAATTTTATGCAGCGAACACATGTCTTCTAGCTTATAAAGAGCTAAAATTGTATGTGTAAACATTCTATATGTACTATTATTTAACAAAATTAGAATGTATTTAAGTTATACTGGCTATTTTCGTTGGACGGCAGTATTCCTGAAGGTAAAAAGACGATAAATGGTGAACACGACTTTTAGGCCTACGGTACATATAAAAGTCCTTTTTAGATACTCATATCACGTCATTTGTTACATCTCAATAATTCCTCTGGTGAGGCTGACGTCAGGAAGCGCATAAGGCCGTAAAAACTCGCTACGAAGATTTGTCTCACTTCATACTCGATCCAGTAGAAGAAAGGGATAAGGGTATCGTGTTATCATATAATTAAATATTGATACAAAAGAACACCTCCTCTGCAAACCATGTGACCCTGCCACGGTGGGGAGGCTTGTGTGTCCCAATGAAGCAGATAGCCGAGCCGCAGGTGCAACCATATCGGATGACTATCTGTTGAGAGACCAGACTAAGGAATGGTTCATCGAAAGAGGGGTAGCAGTCTTTCGGAAGTTGCAAGGGTGGCAGTCTAGATGATTGACTGATGTGGTCTTGTAATAATACTCAACATGGCTTAGCTGTGTTGATACTGCTACATGGCTGAAAGCAACGGGAAACTACAGCCGTAACTAACTCCCGAGGACATGCAGCTCTCTCTGTATGAATTATGTACTGATGATGGCTTCCTCCTGGGTAAAATATTCCAGAGGTAAACTAGTCCCCTATTCAGTTCTCTGGGTGGAACTAGACGAGAGGGGGCGATCATCAGGAAGATGGATACTGACACTCTGCGAGTCGGAGAGTGGAATGTTAGAAGTTTGAATTGTTGTGGTAGATTAGAGAATCTGAAAAGGGAGATGGATAGACTAAAGTTAGATGTAGTTGGTATAAGTGAAATACGTTGGCAGGAAGAACAGGATTTTTGGTCAGGCGACTACCGAATTATCAACTCAAAATCAAACAGGGGAAGTGCAGGAGTTGGTTTAATAATGAATAAGAAAATAGGGCAGCGGGTAAGCTACTATGACCAGCATAGTGAAAGAATTATTGTCGTCAAGATAGACACCAAACCAATGCCCACCACAATAGTGCAGATCTATATGCCTACTGGTTCAGCGGATGATGAAGAAATCAAAAGAATATAGGAGGAGATAGAAGATTTAATACAATATGTAAAAGGTGATGAGAATCTAATTTTGATGGGAGACTGGAATGCAGTGGTAGGCCAAGGAAGAGAAGGTAGTACAGTAGGAGAATTTGGATTGGGACAAAGGAACGAAAGAGGAAGTCGGCTGGTTGAATTCTGCACTGATCATAATTTAGTCCTTGCCAATACTTGGTTCAAACACCACAAACGATGGCTGTATATGTGGACGATATCTGGAGACACTGGAAGGTATCAAATAGACTTCATTATGATTAGGCAGAGATTCAGAAGCCAGGTGTTGGATTGCAAAACTTTCCCAGGAGCAGATGTGGACTCTGACCACAACTTGTTGGTCATGAAATGCCATCTGAAGCTGAAGAAATTGAAGAAAGGAAAGTATGGAAAAAGATGGGATCTAGAAAAGTTGAAAGAAAAGAGTGTGAGGGATTGTTTCAAGGAACATGTTGCACAAGGACTAAATGAAAAGGCTGAAGGAAACACAATAGAGGAAGAGTGGAAATTCATGAAAAATGAAGTCAGTAGGGCTGCTGAAGAAATGTTAGGAAGGAAGAAAAGATCAACTAAGAATCAGTGGATAACTCAGGAGATACTAGACCTGATTGATGAATGACAAAAATACAAGAATGCTAGAAATGAAGAGGGCAGAAAAGAATACAGGCGATTAAAGAATGAAGTGGATAGAAAGTGCAAGGTTGCTAAGGAAGAATGGCTGAAGGAGAAGTGCAAGGATGTCGAAGATTGTATGGTTCTAGGAAAGGTAGATGCTGCATACAGGAAAATCAAGGAAACCTTATGAGAAAGGAAATCTAGGTGTATGAATATTAAGAGGTCAGATGGAAAGCCACTTCTAGGGTAAGTTTGGTTCTGGAACAAGAAGATTCTGTTAATGCTGATGAAATGGGAGACCCAATTTTGAGGTCAGAGTTTGACAGAGCTGTGAGCGACCTAAGTAGGAACAAGGCACCTGGAATTGATGACATTCCCTCTGAATTACTGACTCTCTCAGGAGAAACCAACATGGCAAGGTTATTCCTTTTAGTGTGTAAGATGTATGAGACAGGAGAAGTCCCATCCGATTTTCGGAGGAATGTTGTTATACCTATTCCCAAGAAAGCCGGTGCTGACAGGTGTGAAAACTACCGCACCATTAGTTTAGTATCTCATGCCTGCAAAATTTTAACACATATTATTTACAGAAGAATGGAAAAACAAGTTGAAACTGAGTTGGGAGAAGATCAATTTGGCTTCAGAAGAAATGTAGGAACACGTGAAGCAATCCTGACCTTACGTATGATCTTAGAGGATCGAATCAAGAAGGACAAGCCCACATACATGGCATTCGTAGATCTAGAAAAGGCATTCGATAATGTTGATTGGACCAAGCTATTTAAGATTCTGAAGGTGATTGGGATCAGATACCGATAACGAAGAATTATCTACAATCTGTATAAAAATCAGTCTGCAGTAATAAGAATCGAGGGCTTTGAAAAAGAATTAGCAAACCAGAAAGGAGTGAAGCAAGGCTGCAGTTTGTCCCCCCTCCTTTTCAGTGTTTACATAGAACAGGCAGTAAAGGAAATCAAAGAGGAATTTGGAAAGGGAATCACAGTCCAAGGAGAGGAAATCAAAACCTTGAGATTTTCCAATGATATTGTTATTTTATTTGAGACTGCAGAAGATCTTGAGAAGCTGCTGAATGGTATGGACGAAGTCTTGGGTAAGGAGTACAAGATGAAAAAAAATAAGTCCAAAACAAAAGTAATGGAGTGTAGTCAAACGAAGGCAGGTGATGCAGGAAATATTAAATTAGGAAATGAAGTCTTAAAGGAAGTAGATGAATATTGTTACTTGGGTAGTAAAATAACTAACGATGGCAGAAGTAAGGAGGACATAAGATGCAGATTAGCACAAGCAAGGAAGAGCTTTCTTAAGAAAAGAAATTTGCTCACTTCAAACATTGATATAGGAATTAGAAAGATGTTTCTGAAGACTTTCGTGTGGAGCGTGGCATTGTATGGATGTGAAATATGGACAATAACTAGCTCAGAAAGAAAGAGAGTAGAAGCTTTTGAAATGTGGTGTTACAGAAGGATGCTGAAGGTGAGATGGATAGGTCGGATCACGAATGAAGAGATACTGAATCGAATTGGCGAGAGGAGATTGATTTGTCTAAATTTGACAAGAAGAAGGGATAGAATGATAGGACACATCTTAAGACACCCAGGGCTTGTTCAGCTGGCTTTTGAAGGAAGTGTTGGTGGTAAGAACGGTAGGGGTAGACCAAGGTATGAATATGACAAGCAGATTAGAGCAGATGTAGGATGCAATAGTTACGTAGAAATGAAAAGTTAGCACAGGATAGGGTGGCATGGAGGGCTGCATCAAACCAGTCTATGGACTGATGACTCAAACAACCACACAAAAGAACTTAATGGCCAGTCATTTGTCTATGTCAGTTCAGCAGTAGGCCTAGCACACAGTAAACGTGATCACTGCTTTCATTTGAATTATTGCCTTGCGCCGCCAACTTCCCTGCCTTGCTACCGGCGTGTCAGCATTCTAAGTGACGTCATCTTCACTACTATCTCTCGCCAGTCACGTCAGCCATGCTTCATTCTGTTTGAGCCATGCACTGCAATCATGAGCATACGAGCTCCCGTCTTTTTGAACCTTTTAAAAATAATTTCTTTCCTGACTATAGCACAGTCTAATATATACAGTCACGAAGCTCTGGTGATATTTTTCATCCGAGGCAACTACAGCGCTCCAAGCGGTGTGGTAGAGGCAACTTGCTAGCAGACAAGCAACTCCTCATCGAAATAAATTGTTTGACATCCTCCATTATTTCATAAGGATTACAACAACCTTGTCAGGACAGTATTTGCATGAATGGTTCAGAAGTTATGACCATTTTAGACTGTAGTGGTAATTCGTTCCCTGTTGTCTGCTAACAAGTTGCCTCTACCTCGCCGCTAGAGGTGCTAGTGTCGCTCCAGCTGTCAATTATTATTATTATTATTATTATTATTATTATTATTATTATTATTATTATTATTATTATTATTATTATTTGTTAGGTACATTGGCAAGTAAAACAATCATTTTAATTGGATAACTTTTATCACGTTTTAAACTTTCTTCTCACCAAATATATGCCTATATTGGCCCGAGTTACGAGATATTAAACGACCACTTTGTTAATGACCTTGCCTGCTGTATAAATAGCAACAAATGCGAATATTTCTCAACTAAAATAAACTCGTTTCCTCATCCCGAGGTGGTACAGCTCTTTTTAGACACAACCCCGGTGGAGGGGAGTTACATGTACCACTTTTACCGCATATCAACTCTTCCTGCCATTCGTAAATCTCTGGCAGTACGGTACTGGGAATCGAAGTCAGACCCCCGAAAACAGCAACTAATTGTGCTAACCATTATGCTGGCGGTCATTATTAACTACAAAACACAGACATGTAGCATGACTGATGCATGCTTACAATGCGAGGGTTGGACACGAAGCTAGGCCTATTCATCTATTTGTGCGACTTCATCACAGCTGCAGTAGACCTACGCTACAGAGGTGGACATTTCTTAACTGCGAAACTTAGATAACTGTACCACATGGATTCGAAGCATTTTCGTTATGTAGGTTGTACGGACGAAACTATTCACAAATTTGTGAGATATCATCAGAGCTGCAATAAGACTTGTACCCGCTTTGAAGCGGAATCGTCGTCGTTCTCTGACGAATTACGTTGGGGGGTCTTATAGGCGAGATTTTTTTTTTTCATTTTTTTCATCTCGAAAAGCCACGGGGGGGTTTTAATACACGAGGGGGTCTAATACATGAGTAAATACGGTATATATCTATATATATAAAATAAGAGTTTTGTCTGTACATTGCTCAGAATTTAAAAAGGATGGTATTTCTGTATCGGTCATGTCCATAGTAACAAAGAAATGCACTTTTTAATTTTCCGTGATGTCTGTCTGTCTGTCTGTCTGTCTGTCTGTCTGTCTGTCTGTCTGTCTGTCTGTCTGTCTGTCTGTCTGTCTGTCTGTCTGTCTGTCTGTCTGTCTGTCTGTCTGTCTGTCTGTCTGTACACGCATCATGAGAAAACGGCTGAAGAGAATTTAATGAAAATTAGTATGTAGTGTCCGGGAACAAGCCACTACAATCTAGGCCATAAATAATCTTATTCACACTGAGGGAAATGGTAGTTTAGGGGAAGGCCTAAAATTTAATTCTCATATATTTACGTTATTAGTGGTCCTATCTTAATGAAAATCGGTATGAAAAGTCAAAAAATAAGTCGCTACAATCTAGGCCATAAATAATCTTATTCACGCTGAAAGAAATGGTAGTTTAGGGGAAGGTCTAAACTTAAGTTCTCAAACTTTTATGTTATTATTAGTGGTCCTATCTTAATGAAAATCGGAATGCCAAGTCTGGAAATAAATCACTACAATCTAGCCTGTAAATAATTTTATTCACGCTGGGTGGAATGGTAGTTTAGGGAAAGGCCTAAAATTTAATTCTCAAATATTTGTGTTATTACTGGCCCTATCGACAAATACTAAATTACTAAAGTTATACAGTATTAAATTTCCGATCATTTGTGTCTTATACATTTTTATCGTACCAGCTATGATAACAGAGATATTCATGAATGTGTATTTTTGTGGCTAAGTCCATTTCAACGCCAAGTCACGAGAAAATGGGTAAACAGAATTTAATGAAAATCATTATGTGAAGTCGGGGAATAAGGAACTACAGTCTACGCTATAAATAATTTCGTAAGATACCCTAATATCACAGAGTCGAAAGAAAACTAAATGTGAAGGCCTACAATACAGACAGGTCATAACATTGAACAACAATAACATTACATTGGCCATTGTTTGTTGTGATGTGCTTGGTGTCTTCTGTTGCCAGTCATGTCCGATAGATGGAATTACTGCTGTATACCGAGTATTTTTTAAAATTTGCTTTACGTCGCACCGACACAGATAGGTATTATGGCGACAATGGGATAGGAAAGGGCTAGGAGTGGAAAGGATGCTACCCAGGCATTAATTAAGGTGTAAAAATGGGACACCAGGGAAAACCATCTTTAGGGCTGTCGACAGTGGTTTTCGAACCACTACCTCCCGAATGCAAACTCACAGCTGCGCGTCCCTAACCACATGGCCAACTCTCCTGTTCGTACCAATTAGGCCTATAACAGCCTGCCTGAATATTGGCGGGAAGTAGCTGGGGAGTTAGATAAACTTTCTTCTTAAGCATGTCATTCCTCTGGTTCATATATTTTCTGATACTACTGGTACGTAACAAACTGGTTCATCATTGCATTCGAGCTATTCATTCCCCACTCTGAGGCACTGATTGGAATGAGCAGTGTGTATATTAAACGGAACAATGGCAGAGGAGTGTTCATGGCTGTCTGCGGCCTGATCATTCCAGCCCTGGAACTTTGGACTGTTAGATCAGCATCGTAGTACGGTTCGTTAAAAGTGAGAAAATGTGCGGTTTTTCATTTGAGCGAGTATTTTACATGATAACATTGCTTTTAATCCCTACATTCCTACTGACATTTTTGTAATGGCTTTAAGTTAACTGTAGTTAGGAAAACCACAAAAACTGTCTTGCTGAGAATCCCGTGGTGAAGCACGGGTACATCAGCTAGTCTATATATATAAAATAACATATCCTAGCTGACTGACTGACTGACTGACTCATCATCGCTGAGCCAAAACTACTGGACATAAAGAAATGCAATTCTGGGGATACATTTTTATTACTGTACAGTGTAGGTGCTCACTAAGGAAGGATTTTTGTATACTCTTTCACTAAGGGGGTGAAAAAGGGTATGAATTTTTAAAATGAGTATATCTCAAAAACCTAACAGTTTTAAGATGTGAAAATTAGTATTTGGAATCTCCTCTAAAAATAAAGAAACAAGTATTTTCTGTTTTTGGAAAATCCACTTAAAGGGGGATAAAAATGGGAAAAAGGGGTTGAATCTATTTATGAGGATAATTATATCTCAAAACTGAAGATGTTACAGGCATAAAAATTGGTATTTGGAATTTCCTTTAAAAATAAACACACATTTTTTTTGTTTTTGGAAAATCCACTTAAGTGGGGGAGGAGGGGTTGGAAAAAAGTGAAGAAGGAGATGAGTTCATTTCATGAGGATACTTATGTCTTAAAAACTGAAGATATTACAGATGTGGAAATAGGTGTTTGGAGCCTCGTTTAAAAATAAAGAAACACATCTCTTTTAGACTTGAGAGAGGACTGTTTCTCACATGTACAGTTCTATGTCGCATGTTCCAGAGTTAGCTCTGCCAGTAGCCTTGTCATCTTAGCTCCAAAAGGCAATACCACAAACATGGTTTACAAAGAGGTTCTGGGATAAAAGAAACTCAGTTTTTCGGTGAATTTTTATACTTTAGGGATTTTCAGATACTGTCCCAGTGCAGTACAAAGAAACAATTATTTTTATGAAATTACATAATTCACACAAGCAAAGCCATAGGTAACAACTAGTATATATATGTTGTTTCCTATTTATTCATTCCATAAATTTTCAGGCATCCCAAAATAGCTTTGGTAGACCATTCTATTGTTGACACACATAGTCCAGCTTTGGGCTTTTCAGGAGGTGTTGTTACATTTTTCAGATTTTTTTTGTTATTATACATCATCTTTTCTTTTTCCTCACTGGTCCCTGTCAGCTTTCCTCATCATGAGATGCCACTGCTCTTTCTTCTTCATGTCTTTCTAGACTGTTGTAAGCTGGGTTGCTAGAGGTCTACCCTACCCTTTTTTGCTAGTGGGAGGTGGTGGTGGTGATTACTGTTTTAAAAGGAAGTACTGTACTGTTACGCCCCGCACACGCATGCACGAGCCTCTACACTCAGGGTCTCGACGGGTTCTTCTCATTATGGAGGCAACTTCAGAGAGCCATGATGCCACAGCTAGCTAGGGTGGTTAGTTGTTGCCTAATTATGATGGTTCACATCCCTGATCTTGAATGGTGGTGAAATACATCGATTACGAGATGCCGAGTTGGGAATCCTATTGGGCGACCAAAGTTTCAAATCTAAAATGTGGAGTATCTATTCGATTGCATGACGTGCGTGTGTTGTATGGCTTCAACTCCATCGATATCCTATTAATACTCCCTGTGATCATGACTCATATGATGCTTGCGACAAAGTTGACCATATTTCTAATGTTGGAATTGCCTTATGATTTATTGTGAACATGAGGTTGGAATTAAATCACAAGTAAAGTTGTTTACAACTAAACAATAATGAAAGAATTGAGATATTCTGGATTGGAGCACGTTTATTCAAGGTGTACCGGGTGGTACACCTCCATGCCGCTCATTCAAATATTGCGCCAATTTAAACTCCTCTACAGGAGAAGTTTGGAACCTTGAAAACTGAATTAATTCTACTATTTCTTAAAAGAGGTCACCACTGTAAATTTGGTAACATTGTAGTGTTCTGAACTGTGTCTATTTTGATTTGTGTTTGTTTATTCTGTATCAAGAAGTGTGGACATTCTCTTCTAGATGTCTCTACAGAGAAAAAAAAACTTGGATTACGCACTCTGTTGCAAAGGAATGAACCTTCTTGAAGAAGTTTTGTGTTCATAAGTTTTTGACCTTACTAAATATTGTTCTGTGGTTTGTGGGTTGGCAACATTAATCATTTCTACCCGCTTGTTTTGAATTTAGCCAATCCCGAATTTCTCTAATTAATTTTTGACCAATAACGTATGTCTTCTCCGATATGGAGATGTTACTTTAAGCTATCCAATAAAGTTGAGGGGGGTATGTGTACTCATTCTTGAAAGGTCTCAAATGTTTCCCGAGGATATATAAACTGCTGATTTTCTTGTCTCGGGGCCACTTCATCGACATCTTGCTTAGTGTGTGATTATGTAGCAGGGGGCGGGAACCGCCTCTTTCTTCGGGCAGCAGTTCATCCACAAGGTAATAGCCGTTTAATAACTTTATTTCTTGCTAGCTCAGCAGTTTAACCCTCGGGGCAGGTTCGAAACTTTTCTCATGTAACCTCTCTTTAAAATGTAATAGACACTTGGTAAAATTTCGCCTCTTTAACTATAAATTGGGATAGAGAGTGCCTAACCCTCTCGAGCTCCCACGCATATTGTTTTGAGATAACTACGTTTTCATAATCGTTTTTCTTCTCTTCGTAATGTAATAAAGTTTTCTTATCGTGTCACCTCCTTAGTATGGGATTAGCCCTTGCGTAAGCGGCCTAGTGCCAAGTAGGTTTCAAAAGTGTATTAGGAGTGCAAGCTTCGCCTCCATTCTATTTTGTATTATGGGCCAGTAACTTAACCTGATGTTTTATTTTCTTCAAGTAAAGGCCCTGTACGTTGGGTATCAAATACCCCTGTTTCTTGGTGCGCCTTAAGGGCAGATAGAAATGAAGTTTGTTGTAGCCTTTGATAGGCTTCTCAAATTGAGAGCGGGTCTGCTCTTTTTCTTAACGTTGTAATTAGGAGCAAGTGCTCCTTGTACTTAGGGGTTTTCTGCCCTTTAGCTATTGTGGTGGTGAGCTGAGAGCTCAGAAATTAATCTTGGGGCTCGAAGCCCAAGTCTTGTAACTATTGTAATTTCTTAAATTGTTTTCCTGCTACTTGGTACCTGTTACTCTGTTGTTGTTATCTGTTGATTTTGAAAAGAAAATATAACCTTTATTAAAGTTTTAAATTAACTTTAATTTCATAAGTTGAGACTTATTCCACCCAGCACCTTCTTTCACCTCTACAAATCCACAAAACATCGTAACAAGTGGTAGCAAAGCGTGGTTGAATGGGTCTCAATTTAGCCTCTTTTGACGGCTAAACATCGCTTTTCATTCGAACTCTATCAATTTTCTCAGTCGCTGGGATTTTTTTTTATTTTTCAAAATTTTTCTGCCATCATGTCCGGCTCTCACGAGGTCCTCCATCCTTTCTATTTGTGTAAGGAGGAATTACTTTATGAACTATCTATTAGAAACGTTCAATCTGGCGGCACAGTTGCGTTGGATGCCAATAAACTTAAAGATTCCCTTGATTTGCCTATTACCACCCCAACGTTGGGAGAGAAAGAAATTGACGACGCTCTCTCCATGATCAATGACAATACTACTGAGCTAGCATCTGTAGTTAGTTTCTTTGAAGAAGGGAATCCATCCCCTAATCAACTTAAATGTGTGCAAGCTCGACTATTTCATTTTTATAATACGCTTAATGATCTATTGTCTCTCAAGTTGAGTGGCATTCAGGGAAAGGAGGCTAGTGCCCTCGTTGAAAACATTTCTAAATTGTCCAGTACTGTCGGTCAATTGCTATCGGGGGTAACGACTCACAAAACTGACCTGCCCATGGCGGTAAACACTGTCAGCGAGGAAACTTCTTCCAAAGGGGAAGAAAAGAGAACAGCTGGGGTTACTCAAAAGACCCCTACCCATCTAGAAACCGGCCCTGATCGTCGGCCCTCAATTCCGCCCTTCTTTTTGAATAATGCTCCCTCCGAGCCTCCGTCACCCCCTAGGCAGTTAATTACTATGTCACCTGGGTTCAGTAGTTTGCCTCATCTATTAGCCATGTTACTTAGGGGTATTTCTAAGTTTTCGGTCAACTCTACCAGTGATGTAATTTCTTTTTTGAGATTTTTGGTCGAATTTCAGGATCATGCTCTAGTGTTTTCCCTCTCTGCTTCGCAAATTCTTCAAATTATATATCCATATGCCATAGGGGTCCTCTCGGACAAGATTGTTAGGGCAATAGCTGAACAGTCATCGATTGAAGTCTTTCATGCACACCTCCTCGCAAATTTCATTCCTGCTCGTGCAAGGTCATCTCTGATTCAGAAATACTATTATTGAGTACAGAGACTGGATGAAAATCTTGCGGATTTCATACAAGACATCAAATTCTATACCAGGGTGTTTGCTCTTCATTTTCCAGAAGATCAAATTGTTCATGCTATTGTGGAAGGAATATCACCATTATATAGGTCATATCTGTGTTTGCGGCGCGCCCACAAACCTTTTCCAAGCTAGAAGCATTGGCTGTGTCAGCCGAAGGGGTTAGGTATGCGGACACACTACGTGTTGCGAGGGAGCCCCCTCCATCATCAAGTAACCTTCGGCCTACACCTCGCCGAACCATCACTGCCCGTAAATGTTATGCTTGTGGGTCACCTGACCATCTTCGGAACAAGTGTCCATCAATTAAATCTAGTGGGACAAGGAATGGAGCAGGGTCATCCCAAGGCTGTTTTAAATGCGGCGCCTTTTCCCATATTGCCAAGAACTGCCCCAATGCTAACAGCACCCCCTCCTGCTCAACTTCGGTTGCAACTTCCACCAACAAGCATAAGTGACTAGTGGCTCCGGCTCAGTCGGCAGATTCATCTTTCCTAGGCTCAGCCCAGGTTAAATCCGGCGAAAGATCGGGGAAGTGTCAGTCTTCTAATTTATCATTTGAAGGCCCTAAGGAATGTCTAAGGATTGTGGCGGATTCACCCGCACCAGTACCTTTCCTTAAAATTGAGGTTAATAATGAGCCTGTAACTGCTCTTTTAGATTCTGGCAGTGTTTGTTCTATTATTTCGGCTGAATGGTATTTGAAATTGAAATCTGTTTGTAAACTTCCTGACTATTGCTCGTCTTCGGTTCAATATGTTTCGGCTAATTCTCCTCTATTAGAAATTTTAGGCTCCTTAAAGGCCAAAATTCGTATTTCTAAATTTACTTGGAAAGTTAAATTGTTTGTGGCAAAGCACTTGTCTTGCCCCATTATATTGGGAGCCGACTTCATGTCCCATACTGGTCTAGTTCTCGATCTTCAGAGCAAGTCGTGCACATTCAAATTTGCTTCTAATTGTAAAATCCCTTTACTTAAATGTAGTTCTGTGTCATGCTCATCTGTTTCGCCTACCCAGGATGAGATGTTGTTAGATCTTAGACATCTACCTGAGGAGCAGGCTGATAGTATTCGTAAGTTGTGTCAGTCATTTCCAGAGGTGTTTTCTGATAATCTTGGTGTTACTGACCTTATTGAATACAAGATTGAGGTTACGGATTCGATTCCTGTCCGGTTTCCACCTTATAGGCTGTCTCCTCCTAAAATGAAAGCTTTGAAGGAGATCATAGATCAAATGTTAAAAGATGGTATTATTCGGCCCTCTAAGTCGGCGTATTCATCGCCTATTTTCCTTGTTCCAAAACCCCAAGGTGGCTTCAGGCCTGTGATTGATTATAGGGCTCTCAATCGAAAGGTGGTGTTACAATCTGTGCCCCTTCCTGACCTTCATTCTTGCTTTTCCTGGTTTCGTAAAGCTAAGTTCTTCACCATCTTGGACCTCAACTAGGCTTATAACCAGATACCATTAGCAGAGGAATCCAAGCACCTGACAGTGTTTGCCACGGATTGGAATTTGTATGAATACAACCGCGTACCTTTTGGGCTCCCCACGGGAGCAGCTGTGCTTACGAGACTGCCAGACAGGGTCTTCTCTGACATCAAATTTGAGTACTTGTACCACTATTACAAGATATTAGAATCATTCCGTATTGACGGTTTTCACTTTACAATGGCGAAAAATGAAAGTATCCTCCTATTCAATACATCATATATTCCGTCATTAGACGGAGTAAACAAGTTCAGACATGTTTTGGCTCGTTTGAGCCATCTTCAGTGAAAAAATTAGGGGAGTTGGAATAATTTACATAATATGAGTTGAAAAAATGCTAAAAAACATAATGAAAGCGCAAATGAAAAAACAAACAAAAGAGAGCCTAGACGGAAACAAAATAGCACAAATATACAATATTTACATCAATATGCAGAGCAAAAAACAACTTATTGCAACAAAATTCAGTGAAACAGGAGTTAATTTGAAATAATAATTGATACTAAAAAACTGCGTTAACCTAAGAAACAAGGGAATGAGAAAACAAATGATGCAGATGGAAATGAATAATGGTAGCATCATTTGGAAATGATGGAAATGAATAATGGTAGCATCATTTGTTTTCTCATTCCCTTGTTTCTTAGGTTAACGCAGTTTTTTAGTATCAATTATTATTTCAAATTAACTCCTGTTTCACTGAATTTTGTTGCAATAAGTTGTTTTTTGCTCTGCATATTGATGTAAATATTGTATATTTGTGCTATTTTGTTTCCGTCTAGGCTCTCTTTTGTTTGTTTTTTCATTTGCGCTTTCATTATGTTTTTTAGCATTTTTTCAACTCATATTATGTAAATTATTCCAACCCCCCTAATTTTTTCACTGAAGATGGCTCAAACGAGCCGAAACATGTCTGAACTTGTTTACTCCGTCTAATGACGGAATATATGATGTATTGAATAGGAGGATACTTTCATTTTTCGCCATTGTAAAGTTGTACCACTATCTCGATGATGTCGTCGCATTTTCGGAGAGCTTCGAAGAACATTTAGATCATCTGAAAGAAGTTCTTAGTCGCCTTCGTAAGCCTGGGTTAACAGTGAAGTTGTCCAAAGTCGCCTTCGCTAAGCCTTCAATGTCATTCCTAGGGCATATTGTATCGCCCGATAGTGTCGCAGTGGATCATTCCAGAACACAGGCCATCCATGATTTCAAACCTCCCAAGGACATCAAAGGTATTGCCAGGTTCATTGGTATGGTGAATTTCTTCAGGAAATTTATTCCAAATTTCGCCAATAGAGCGGCGCCCTTGAACTTACTTCAAAGGAAAGGCGTCAAATTTGAGTGGGGACCTTCTCAACAAGCCGCTTTTGAAGATCTCAAACTAGCTCTGTGTAATGCCCCTGATCTTGCAATGCCGGATTTCTCGAAGAAATTCATCATCCAAACTGACGCGTCGTCGTCGGCATTGGCTGCGGTCCTTCTTGAAGAGACCAAATTAGGGAGGCGACCCATCGCCTATGCATCTAGGACTCTTTCGGCTCAAGAAGCCAAGTATTCCATCCATGAACTCGAGTGTTTGGCTGTCTTGTTTGCGCTAAAAAAATATTCCGCCTTTATCTGGAACATGTCAAGTTCAACTTGGAGACTGATAACCAAGCCTTAAGTTGGGTCTTAGGTAGGCCGCGTCGTACTGGTCGTATAGCCCGGTGGGCCATCCGAATTTCTGCCTTCCAATTTGATGTTAGGCATATAAGAGGTACTGAAAATGTTGTGGCAGATGGACTAAGCCGTATGTTTTCGAATGATGTAGAGCCCCTTGAACAGGTTCATAGTTCTTCACCTCCCGAGTCCATACTACCTGAGGTTAATGCCATTCTGACTGATGCTTCCATGTTATTTAGGGATATTGGAAAAATATCAACGTGAAGATCCAGTGCTGGCTCCCATTATGGAAACCCTTTCTTCTGGGGAACATGTTGTCCCTTATGTATTGAGGAATGGTGTTCTATGTTGCCCGTCGGGGCATGATAAGATGATGAAGGTAGTGGTTCCAGCTGTTCTTGTGCCCATGATCTTTAAGTACTATCATGAGACCCCATTGGGGGGGCATTTAGGCATCTTCAAAACTCGTGAAAAGATCCGTGAAAGGTTCATCTGGAAAGGTATGGACGGTGAAATTCGTGAACTAGTAAAGGCTTGTAAATCTTGCTTGCTTAGTAAACCCACCATGTCCACTAAGGTAGGCCTATTGTCTTCTCATCAAGCATCGCGCCCAATGGAACGTCTGTATATTGACTACGTCGGACCCTTTCCCCAGTCAAAGGGGAATGCCAATAAATTCATCCTGGTGTGTGTAGATGGCTTTACTAGATTTTCTTGGTTATTTTCGACTAAGCTGGCTACTGCTCAGTCAACTATTTCTTGTTTAAATTCCATTTTTTCTTCTTTTGGTCTGTGTCAATATATTGTGTCTGACAATGCTAAAGCTTTCACTTCCAATCTTTTCCGTAAATTCTGTTTTGATCTAGCCATCTCGCATGTAACAACCTCTGCATACTATCCTCAACCGTCTCTGGCTGAACGGGTCAATCGTAATCTGAGGTCGGCTCTTATTGCCTATCATCATGAAGATCAGCCTAGGTGGGACACGTCTCTGCATTGGTTAGCTTTTGCTTTGAATTCGGCGGTTCACGAATCCCATAAATTTACTCTAGCTTCTTTGATGTTCAAGTTTGTTCCCAACATGCCGCTCTCTAACCTTTGGTTTCTGAGTGATATTCTACCTGAGACAATAGATCCGGATAACATTAAAGATCTTTGGAAGAAGGCTAAGGCCAATCTTAAAGTGTCTCATGAAAAGGTTAGGGAAAGATATGATCGTGGACGGAGACCCACCGATTTGAAGGTAGGTGACCAGGTTATGGTCAAGAATTTTGTTCCCGCGGGCAAGCTTGCCCCCAGATTTCATGGGCCGTGTATTATTCTCGATTTCCTCACACCCGTTACCTTATTACTAAGCAATCCAGCCACCGAGAGGATATTTAGGGTTCACCTGTCGCAGGTGAAACCTGTGTAATTTCAGTGCTAACTTACTCCATATAATTTTGAAAGAAATCTGAAGGTTATATTTTTGGTTTCAATTTGAGGCCTTCTGCCCTTTGAATTATGTTCTTTGTTTTTAAATATTCATTGTACAACCTCCTCTGTCAGTTAAACTGCTGTCCTGTCCACCTAGGCCATTACCAAGCTCCCGTCTCCTGCTCAAACACACCAGTGGCTAATTAAAATGAAATAAAAACTTCAACGCCGCTGGCCCCTCAGCCTCACCACAAAGACTGTACCCTAAAATCATTATGGTCAAACAAAATTCTGCCGCCGAGATCTTAATGTTTCAGTGCCCCCGCAGCCGTGCGGCGCCGTACCACCACTGTGGTGGAGTACGGGCCCGCTCTACTCCAGTGAGGTCAACCAGTGTACGGCGAGCCGGAGCCCTCCTCCTGGCCAAGGCTGATGTGCGGCGCACCACCTGCAAACTGCCCGCGGTCTGTAAACAATCGCCGCGTGTGTGGCGTGCTTCACCACCACTACCCCTCTCATAGTAGCGGGAGAGGTGTATCTCAGTGTACTTGAGGGGCCCGAGTGGCCTCCTCTGGACACAAGCAGTGGCGGCTGGTCTGGCCGTCAAAGTAATCGGCAACTAATGTACTTATGCAGCTACGTGAATGTGCCATATCCACAATTACTACGTTCTTGGATTCAACATCAACATCTGGTGGACTTAGAAATTTTTTTTTTTCTCTTTTCTTCTTCTTCCAAGAATTAAAGTTTTCCTTGGGAATTCAACTACTACAACCATAGAGACCTTTCATCAAAAGCTACTACTAAGAAATTCCAAAACTGGATTTTATTTAATCCCACTTATATCAAATAACTTTTGAGACCTTCGACTACTGCAAAATTAGATTTCTCTCTTCTAAATTCTGCAACTCATCAGCAAAACTTGGACCTTTTTGTAACAAAATTTTTGTTTTCTTCGGTGTCACCCCTTGGAAGGACTTTCGGGGGGGGGGGGGAGGTCTGTACCGGGCGGTACATCTCCATGCCGCTCATTCAAATATTGTGCCAATTTAAACTCCTCTACAGGAGAAGTTTGGAACCTTGAAAACTGAATTAATTCTACTATTTCTTAAAAGAGGTCACCACTGTAAATCTGGTAACCTTGTAGTGTTCTGAACTGTGTCTATTTTGATTTGTGTTTGTTTATTCCGTATCAAGAAGTGTGGACATTCTCTTCTAGATGTCTCTACAGAGAAAAAAACTTGGATTACGCACTCTGTTGCAAAGGAATGAACCTTCTTGAAGAAGTTTTGTGTTCATAAGTTTTTGACCTTACTAAATTTTGTTCTGTGGTTTGTGGGTTGGCAACATTAATCATTTCTACCCGCTTGTTTTGAATTTAGCCAATCCCGAATTTCTCTAATTAATTTTTGACCAATAACGTATGTCTTCTCCGATATGGAGATGTTGTTTTAAGCTATCCAATGAAGTTGAGGGGGGGGTGTGTGTGTGTGTACTCATTCTTGAAAGGTCTCGAATGTTCCCCGAAGATATATAAACTGCTGATTTTCTTGTCTCGGGGCCACTTCATCGACATCTTGCTTAGTGTGTGATTATGTAGCAGGGGGCGGGAACCGCCTCTTTCTTCGGGCAGCAGTTCATCCACAAGGTAATGGCCGTTTAATAACTTTATGTCTTGCTAGCTCAGCAGTTTAACACTCGGGGCAGGTTCGAAACTTTTCCCATGTAACCTCTCTTTAAAATGTAATAGACACTTGGTAAAATTTCGTCTCTTTAACTATAAATTGGGATAGAGAGTCCCTAACCGTTTCGAGCTCCCACGCATATTGTTTTGAGGTGACTACGTTTTCATAACCATTTTTCTTCTCTTCGTAATGTAATAAAGTTTTCTTATCGTGTCACCTCCTTAGTATGGGATTAGCCCTTGCGTAAGCGGCCTAGTGCCAAGTAGGTTTCAAAAGTGTATTAGGAGTGCAAGCTTCGCCTCCATTCTATTTTGTGTTATGGGCCAGTAACTTAACCTGATGTTTTATTTTCCTCAAGTAAAGGCCCTGTACGTTGGGTATCAAATACCCCTGTTTCTTGGTGCGCCTTAAGGGCAGATAGAAATGAAGTTTGTTGTAGCCTTTGATAGGCTTCTCAAATTGAGAGCGGGTCTGCTCTTTTTCTTAACGTTGTAATTAGGAGCAAGTGCTCCTTGTACTTAGGGGTTTTCTGCCCTTTAGCTATTGTGGTGGTGAGCTGAGAGCTCAGAAATTAATCTTGGGGCTCGAAGCCCAAGTCTTGTAACTATTGTAATTTTTTAAATTGTTTTCCTGCTACTTGGTACCTGTTGCTCTGTTGTTGTTATCTGTTGATTTTGAAAAGAAAATATAACGTTTGTTAAAGTTTTAAATTAACTTTAATTTCATAAGTTGAGACCTATTCCACCCAGCACCTTCTTTCACATCCACAAAACATCGTAACACAAGTTAATGTCCCTAGCTAGATTAAGACGAAACCAAAGCGTGCATTGAACATCCCAAACACATAATTATTGCAATCATAACCAATCATTTATCTATCGTCAACTCAATGTAATGCAGTGAGATTGGTGTGTAATTTTCAACTTCCAAAAGCCAATCATGAATACGAACACCAGTTCACAATAATAATTAATATTAACCTTAAGATTGACAATCATTAAGAGATCTCATTGAGCATATTCTGTCTGAGGGAAACAACCTACATGATAATACTCATTGCCCAATTGCGTTGCCATTGATACTTTTGTGTCAGATTCAATACCATGCATGTTGTACATATTAAGAATTTTTACATTTATTTTCGTTGGTTTGGTCCAGACAATAACGCTTTTTTATGGATCTACTGAAATAAACTGAAATTAAATGATTACTACTACATCCTAAGTAAATTACATTGTCCTGAAGATGCTCACATCAACACAAAAATAAATGCATAACTATCCTCACACATACCTTCGAGGATCTATCTAACCTAACAAACAATGGATGGTATGGATGATGAAATGACAAGACATAATAACAACACAACATATTCACATTCAAATATCAAATCAAAGTATCACATGATATCTAATCTACGTATTAATTAACTAGTATGTCCATAAAGTGCTACACTTAACCTATACAAGATATCATGGTACACATCCTTGTAGCAATGTGTGTGCTGAATTTCATAAATGTCGCAAGTATATCGCTTCAGAACCAGTCGAAAAGCATAAACAAATGAAACATGAATCTCCAATACGGTAATCATGAGGTCATGATAATAAATCAGATCATAATAGTCGACACAGCTTCATAGTTAATAATCATCACCATCATAACCCCAATATACACTTGCATATGTGACATACATATTTATTAATACCGCTTGACTTCAAAGTGCATACAACACACCTAAACGGCAAGTGCTTCGTGGTGGATTATTTAGTGAACTGTCAACACATCTCACACGAATTCCATTACTCTCAATACACAACAGATTTCAGTATAAGAACCAGTTAAGTACACTCAAGCTCACCACAAGCTTCGGTCGCATATCACAGTATCATACAGCACTGACTTATTATCTACCACAATAAATATCAACATCACTGGCACTTAATATTCACTTGGCATAAACATTATCACTTATACAGTATATTCATATAACGTTGTCTCATATATTTATTATCACTCGTAGCTTCACACTAAATACATTACTTACCTGCATATTATCTTCTTGTAATACCATGATATGCCGTAATTTCTTGCTCATCATAAGAATAACCATGCTGTGATTAATACTCAACTGATAATTCACCATTTGATTTGCGATGTTCACTCACAATATAACACGCAACAAACCACATCACCATTACCTGTGCATAGCTAGCATTTACTTCACAATATAGATATGCCTAGATTATACACTAACATGTGTCATAAACTCATTAACCACGCAGCAGTTACGATACAAATTGATATGACAACATCGAAGTCGACCCCCTTCAATAAACAATCACACACGCACATAATACCATGACAATTCCAATATCACATCGCCAAACGCGTATATAAATCGCTACATACAAAATAATTCAGTATACCAAATCGCTTATTGTGTACCTACTCTCACGTTTCAATGAACTACCTCAGGACATTACTTATCACTACTAAATTACATTTTTTTACTACCAGGAAATGCAATAAAATCTACCATGAAAAGGCATTATAAATATCTGGTTGTTTACTGACTTGCAGACCAAGGTATTGGGATGTGCATGGTCCAGGAAATCCTCCCCCTAACCACGCCATTGCCACGGCTGGAGCCCGCTTTCACATTTCAGCCTTGCATACTGTTAAAGAAATTCATTTTCCAAACCATCATATTATTCTCAAGTAGATCACACCTGAAACAATCTAGTATTAGATTAACAAGTTCACACACTACCATTATTATACTCAACAATAACATATATTCCTTGATGTACCGGTAAGTAACTATTTACAAGATATCGACATTAAATCCTTAAATGCATTGTTGATTTTATGTAATGGCTTGGTTTTCGTACAACTAATATTTCCTCACTGTTTGTCAGTAATGACACAGATTTAAAATACCCGTCATGTATTATGATTCCTTTTCAGGACTATGATAGTATACACTTAGTCTTCCACAAATGAAAAAACCTACAACCTGTTTTCCAGTCTTTGACCGGGTCAGGGATGTGATGAATGAACCAGATATAGGCTATTATTACAATGGGGTTGCCACTCCCAAGGTGATATTAGTGACTGATAAATGCTATGAAATGAGGATAATGAGGATAGGGAGTGTTGCTGGAATGAAAGATGACAGGGAAAACCGGAGTACCCGGAGAAAAACCTGTCCCGCCTCCGCTTTGTCCAGCACAAATCTCAAATGGAGTGACCGGGATTTGAACCACGGTATCCAGCGGTGAAAGGTCGACGCGCTGCCGTCTGAGCCACGGAGGCTCTACTTTTCCACAAATATTTTCGTAAAATATTCTTAATTCAACAACCACCATTCCAAGCTTCACACACGCTGACAACAAGCCAACAACAATGACAATGATCTGTATTCAGCCTTCTCATTATAATAAAGACATGGAACAGAAGTATTATAACTTAGATGTAACCACTGCCTTCGTGATGTACAGGCCGTACTGTACCTCTGATGACGTCACACAAAGAGGCAAACTGTTTCCTCCGTCCGACCCGTATAATGCAAGGACATGATGCATCTGTACCTTTTGTAATTATGAAATATTTACAGATGTTATATTAATATAACAGGTGAGATCACTAAAACCTGTAATCACATCATAACTCGTAAGTCAGGTCTGTGTAATTTTAGGAGAAGTAGGTTTGAATTGCAATCTACGCGGTCAAAGGTTCAGTGTTTTCAGTGTTTTACTCGTCAATGTAGCCGACAAATAATTATTATGCATTGATACAAATATGGAGACAACAAACGTGCAATAATAAACTTTACTTCCATACCTCTATATGGCCATAAATGCAGTAGTTTTCTTGGCTTTTTTGTTGTTGTTGTTGTTGTTGTTGTTGCTGCTGCTGCTGCTGTTGTTGTTGTTGTTGTTGTTGTTGTTGTTGTTGTTGTTGTTGTTGTTGTTGTTGACACTTCTGGCACTATTCTTCAAAGGCTTTCTTGAGACTCTTTCTTCTATACAATATTTGTATCATTTTTTGTTTAGGAATAGCCCATATTTTCCCAAATATGAATGCACTGATCAGCCAGATCTATTAGTTACTTCCCACATTCATGGAAACTGCCGAGAAATCGTTTTTACTAGCATTAATTTTGGGGAGAAAATGCAGCGCGTACTCAACATTACGAACCCAAGAAATAACCATGTGCAGGTTCCATTGGCTACTGTCCACTTTTATACTTGTTCTGTATCAACAATAGAATGTTCTGCTGTAAATGTGTGTAACAAGAAAGTCAAAAGCAGAACTCATCATCAGCTCTGGAAAATGAGTGAAACATACCTTTATTCTTTGTAACAGGTATTTTTTCGGTTGGAATTTTTGTTTTTCATAAAGGTAACCTGCCCCCATACTAAGAAAATGAAAACTTTAATGTATTTACTTGTACAGTTCTATTTTCGCCGTGGTACGCACAAGTTCTTAGCATTGTGGCAAATGCGAACTTTTACACACTGTATTTCAATTTGTAGCACATTATATTTCCACAAGAATGTGTTATACCATAACAGTTAAATGAATAAATTACACGAGAAGTATTACGTCCCTTGAATTTACATTACTCACCACGTGATGATACCATGCCTAACCTAATCTATGAGGTCACATTATCTTAATAACAGCTGTTTACGTAAATCCTGATGTGATAAATTTAATGAAAAAACATGCGATATAGTTAAACATAAATTTTTTTCTTCAACGTTCACAACTATCCTAAGAATTCTCCCAATCCTTATGGCTTACATTCACAAGTACAATTTGTAACATTCGCTTAGCTCGCCTCAATTGATCAGCTGATTGGCTTGGTGTGCTTTCTAGAGTACAGCCTGTATATTACGAAGGCAGTGATATAACATTTCATTTCAAAGAGCATATCATTACTAATCGATACATAGGTGTCACCACCATCACACTTACAAATTATCGACCTTTTGTCTTACATATTACTAAACTATTTTCATTCCCTTTGGTTTCATCTCATACAAAACATGTTATAAACTACATACAATTAACCTTATGTGCCTAGTATTTTGCATCCTCATGCTTAAAAATGAATATTAAGTCCATTTCTTCACTTTCACTTTCTTGCGTGTGCAATATGTATAGATGAACACAGGTCCTGACCGTTCCAGTGCCATGTTCTCGGGTCTCGAGTCCTGTGTCAACACTCGGAAACGGCACAGTACAACTAGGCAACCATCCTCTATATAACACTAATCAGAGAGAAAAAGGGAAGGGATCCGACACTTCGAAAAATGAAGGTATCGGCCAAAGAAGGGCAAGGGCCACGAAGGGCGTGAAAATGAAAGACTCCCTAGCCCTCGAGTGCCCTAATACCGTCGGGGTTGGAAAAGAACAAGAGCTGACCAAGGAAGGTCGGATAGGATAGATGAATCTGAGGACCCTGGCACAAGTAAGTGGAAGCAGTGCCAGAACTCAGCTAAGGGCCCCGTGGTCGCCAACCCACGCTCCAAAGTTCAGAGCCTCTGGGGCCCATTTTAGTTGCCTCTTACAACAGGCAGGGGATACTGTGGGTGTTATTCTACTGCCTGCACTCACAGGGGGACTGCTAGTGGGAATGGAGAAGCACTTCTTGATTACATAATCTTCTGATCAGTGTGCTATATGACCATACCACCTTAAGTGCGTCTCTGTTAGCTTTTCTGTGATGGGTGTGAGTTCCACACATACTTGTTCCTTACTTAGTCTTTCAATAAGATTCCTCCTGATCAGTGCAGTGTACACATCTCATCCGTGTGAACTTTTTGGGGATGTGTTTTCTTAATCCTGCATTCACTGGCATAGGGCCATGGCTGGCCAAACAGCAGCTTTGTATACATGTACATGTACATTCTATATATGTACATCTTTCAATTTCAATTCAATGTAAGGTGCTCTATAGGTTACAGTATATTTTAAAGAAATAGCCAGAAATAGTCTTGCATTTTTCTGTGTACTGTTCTCCAAGTGACATGTGTCATGGTTACATCAGCTGCTGACAGTTGATGTAGTGAGTTACTGAAGATACACCGCATATCCTCTGTCTTCATTCAACTAATCCAGAGACCATCCAGCTCTAGGGCATTCCTCTAGTGTTACAGATTTTTCTGAATCTATGGTATGGATTCTGTTGTTAACCTTGGCACTGCACATCGAAACCAGAAAGGAAAAGGAAAAAGAAAAAAAAAAAAGAAACACACTGAAGCTACATCACTTGATGGGCCTTGGTCGACAAAATGACTGTTGCTTAGTGCGAAGGCCTGCAGATTACGAGGCGACTGATGATCAGCGTGACAAATACTCGTGGCCATATTTCTTGGCTATCTAGACTGGGGTTACTATCTCACCGTCAAATAGCCCCTCAATTGTTTTCATGTAGGCTGAGTGGACCTCAAATCAGCTTGCAGATCTGGATAAAAATCACGGATCTGGCTGGAAACTGAACCTAGGACCTCCGGCTAAGAGGCAGACTCCCTAACCCTAGACTGCAAGACCATTCTTGGCACTGTACATCAACAGATGAAAAATACTTCTTCCACTTTTCTCTGTGAACAGTTGTATTAGTAAAATACAAATACACGAAGCATGGTTTTTAATTAAGTGCCATTTTCAAAACATGGCCGCTGCAGCATGCGCGCTCAGTATGTACATCTGTAGGCTAGCCACAAATGCCATTATGGAAGCATTCACACATATTTACTTTTTTTTTTTTTGCGTATTGATAACGTCTCTGACAATGCTGAATGTGAAGTACGTGTTGTGATTTTTGTTTTCTAAATGCAAAAGACATGAAAGCTGTTGAAATTCATCCACAGATTAGTGAAGTGTATGAAGAACACACTATGAGCAAAGGAATGGTAAAAAAATGGGCTACAGCATTTAAAGAAGGCCATACTAACATCTACAACAAGAAGCGTGGTGAGCGACCATAATGTCATTACTGAAGACTTGGTGCAAAAAGTTGCATAAAGGTTCGAGAAACAGAGGCTTTACAATTTCGTCATTAAGTTACGAGTTGCCTGAAATTTCATTTCAAGGAGTGTTCTGTATGAAATTGTGTTAGAAGCTTCGATTATTGGAAGTTGTGTTCATGCTGGGTACCGAGGATGCTGACAGAGGTGCACAAAATCAAATGCGTAGGCAGTGCTTTGACTTTCCTTGAGCGGTACAGTAATGAAGGTGATGCATTTCTTAGCCGAAATGTCACCAGGACCAAACCTGGGTGGCTTATATTATGCCGGAATCAAAACAGCAATCCATGGAATGGAGACACTCAACATCACCCAAGAAAGTGAAGTGCAAGCAAACAATTTCAGCTTGCAAACTCCTGTGCACTGTGTTTTGGGTTAGGCAGGGTGTGTTGCTTATGGAGTTTTTGCACTGGAGTGACACAATAAATGTCAAGACCTATTGAGAGATCTTATATAAACTCTAAATGACATGGCACGCTCACAAGGGGGATTCTTTTGCTTCATGACAATGCGCAACCTCACACGGTTAATTGAACCCAAGACTTCATCGTTTCATTTGGTTGGGAACAATTTGACCATCCTCCATATAGTCCTGACCTAGTGCCTAGTGATTACCACTATTTCCTGCACTTAAAAAAGCATTTAGGATGTCAGTGCCACAATAATGATGATGACCTAAAAACAACCGTGTTGCATTGGCTGGTACATCAGGCAGCAGATTTCGATGAGGATGGAGTTCAGAAGCTGGTTTCATGATATGACAGATAACTTAATATGCTTGGAACTTATGTTGAGAAGTAGTTTAAGGTACAGGCTCACATGTAAGAAAAGAATTGCTTAAAAACTTGCATTACTTTTTTCCTTTATCAAAATGGTACTTATTTAAAGAACTTGTACCTTCAATACCTACAGTACATTGAAACATGGTGGAAACAATTGTTTACAGTGTGTGCCAAACTATCTTATTTGATTTGTATTTTCATTAGTTCATCGTGTAAAAGCAGCCAGTCGAATGGAAGAAAGTGAAAGAACACTGGCAAAACTACTTCCCACCTCTTGACCCTAAATATGAATCATCAAACAAATCATTGTCAATGAACGTCAAGAATGCTTTGAAGGAAACGTAACCAGGAAATGCTTCTGGTCCAGACAACCTTTTGGAAGAGCTTTCTCTCAAAGATTACCATGACATGTAACATTGTGTTCCTTTCATGACATTTCTCTTTCTTTTGCTGATTTTCATTCTTGGTAGTGTTGGACCTCTTCCTCTTTTTCCTTTGGTGAGAGTTAAGAGGGGATGGTTGACATACGTTTGTTCTAAAACCATAAAATCACCACCACCAAAATACAGAAGCATGTGAAAGAAGAATGTCTTTGCTGGCAGAACCTAGTGTTTACAGTGCACTGCATCTTCTGGTATAGGCTAGAGCAGTTTTCTTATTTTCAGTGATCTGTCTCTGTCTTATCCTTGGATATGACAATATGAAAGGGACAGGTTTGAGTGATGCTAGTATTGCCATTCCTTATACAGTCACTCCCTGCTATGAATGGTGTGAAAATGTTGCTCATAGGGTCGGTTGGTGCATGCATTTCAGTGGGCTTGGCAGACTGATATGTAATCGCAACGCCTGGCTCGGTGAGGAAACCAATGGGAAACTACATTACCCCTCATTTCCCAAGTATGCCTCTTCAGTGATGCCTAGGCCATCTATGACAGCTGATGGTGGATCTGTTGAGGATCCAACCAGCCTTAGGGCTGAGGACTGGACACACACACACACACACACACACACACACACACACACACACATACATACATACATACATACATACATACATACATACATACATACATACATACATACATACATACATACATACATACATACATACATACATGAAAAAAGAAGCATTGACTGTCAGTTTAAATATAAAAATATGTAACCAGACTTTTCCTGGATTTTGTTATAAATTATATATTTTTAGCCATCTGTGCCACTGTAGATTGTGGCCATGTGCCTGCAGAATGGTCTATGAGCACAACAGAACCTTGGCCTACATTCAAGAACAAAGATGACCCAGCGCTATGTTCAAGTTACTGTCCAGTTCACCTTCTGTCCCATACAACGAAGGTCATTGAACAAATTATTTACCAGTGCCTGTGGAGTCTATAATGCTGAATTCACTCATCCACCAATATCCGATGGCTCTTTACATTCTTGCCTACTTTCATAAATCTCATTTGAAAATGTTAATTGAGCCATTAGCAGCATGAACAACTTTAAAGCACCTGGTCTTGATGACTTACCAGTGGACTTCCAGAAGCTGAAGGAGCTGGGCAACACTGCTTCTAACTGACTAGCTGATTTTTTCTTCAGTGCCACTGTAGATTGTGGTCATGTGCCTGCAGAATGGTCTGTGCGCACAACAGAACCTTGGCCTACATTCAAGAACAAAGGTGACCCAGCGCTATGTTCAAGTTACTGTCCAGTTCACCTTCTGTCCCATACAACAAAGGTCATTGAACAAATTATTTACCAGTGCCTTTGTGAAATTGTCCTGTTATGCACCAGTCAATATGGCTTTGTGAAAGACCATGGACAACCCTGATGCGAATTTTGCTGTTCCCAGCTCTTGGAGAAAGTTACTGCACTTAGCCTTTTTTGATTTGGAGGAAACATTTGACTGATTGCACTGTGGACTGTTTTGGTATGTGTTGCGCTACAGTGTGATTCATAAGCTCCTTGTAAACTGGGTTGAGATCTTATATGTCAACACCAGTAGCAGACTGCAATGTCCTTATAGAACATCAGAAATTTTACCTGTGAATTAGTAGTTCACCAAGGTTCAGCACTCTCACCATGGCTCTTTGTTCTGGTCATGGATACTGTCTTGCAAGATCTGCAACAAAATGTGGCTTGCTCTATGCAGTTGACGGTTTTCTCATGGCTACCACCAGTGAAGAACTGCAACAAATCCAGTCCTAGTGTGGTTGTCTTGGCTGATTTGGTCTCTGTCTTAACACTGCAATACTAGAGTACCTGGAAACCATTTCCAGCACAGGCTCTTCCAAAGTAAACCCAGATGATCTGAAGAAGACAACTTGCTTCCGGTACCTCAGATCCCACATACAATGTGATAGTGGTATTGATCATGATGTATGGTCAAGAGTTAATGCAACCTGACTGCGATGGAAAGAAGTCGCATTGGTCTTGTGCGACAAGGAAATGCTGATCCGACTGAAGTGCAAAATCTGTTGGACAGTAATTTACCCAGTCTCATTACGGTATATGGAACCGATGCTGGCCAACCATCAAATCCACTGAGTGCCATCATTACATGACGGAGATGTGCATGGCAAGCTGATCACTGGGGGTCACTCTGCTCAACCACGTACCCAACAACAAAGTACCACAGCAGAGGGACATTGTACCTGTCACAGAGAAGTTGCAGGAAGGAAGACTCAAGTGGCTTGGACATGTAGCCGTGTTTCACAGAACCCTGTCATCAGTACCGGTGGTGGTGGTGGTGATTATTGTTTTAAGAGGAAGTACAACTAGGCAACCAGCTTCTATATAACACTAATCAGAGGGAAAATATGGAAGGGGTCCGACACTTCGAAAAATGAAGATTTCGGCCAAAGGAAGACGAGGGCCACGAAGGGCGTGAAAATGAAAGACTCCCTAGCCCTCGCAAACCTAATAGCGTCGGGGTCGGAAAAGAACAAGAGTTGACCAAGGGAGGTCGGATAGGATAGATGAAAGTGAGGAGCCTGGCACAAGTAAGTGGAAGCAATGCCAGGACTCAGCTGAGGGCCCCGTGGTCGCCAACTCACGCTCCTAAGTTCAGAGCCCTTGGAGCCCCTTTTAGTCGCCTCTTACGACAGGCATGGGATACCGTGGGTGTTATTCTACAACCCCCACCCACAGGGGGATCATCAGTACCCCCTCTACCTCCAAATTGATGGCTGTTATTCTCTTGGCAGACCAAAATAACACCGGAAAGACATGTTGAATGGCGACTTGAATATCACTGGCCTTTGCCCCGAAGACACACATAAACATGCAAATAGGCATTACAAAATTAAAATATCAGACCCCGCACCAATGGAGAATGATGCTTAGAAGAAGAAGAAGAAGAAGAAGAAGAATATGCCATTCCAGATACATTCATGGTAGGAAATGTGTGTTGTCTAGTATGTATCTTACATAGGGCCAGAAAAGGTGGGTTTTTTAATAACAAATCTGTTGAACCCATAATTCTACCTTGCTGAAATTTCAACTACAAGATGAAGTGCATCCACATTTTTATTGCAAGTTCATCTCGCATTCTGTGGCATGTAACTCACAGCAGTAAGTGGCCCACCAAACATTGAATGAGGTCAGAACATTTAGGAAGACCTTGGGTAATTAATAATGAAATTCTGGATAATAACTCAGACTGTGAGAGATTTTGGCACTGTCATTAACAAAGAAATAAGTAATTAAGAATTTTGGGAAATATTTGATGAAGCTAAAGTCCACAGAGTGGAAATGTATTCAATTAGACTTGGAGAGAAGTTACCACCTATCTTGGCCGAGAGGAAAACACGTGTCAAGGACATACAGTTATGCGTGGGAACCCTCATGCATGAAATTAATTAATTATGCCCATTAAGGAAACAGGAAAAATTAGCAAACAACGCCATCATGACTGGAAAACAGGTGGAATCTCTGAGGTGAGTCTCGAAGAAATCGGTCCAGTGGTCATCAATTGATTGCACCACAGTAGATAACGCCAAGCAGGGCATCCCTTCTACATGCATAAATACCCTCTCCTCAGGCAAGAGCGTCAGTCATCATTCAATTGTCCGACGTGTGAATCTGTGTCAGGCGACATTAAGAAGAAGGCTTAAAGTGGGCGAAATAGACTTATAGAATCTCTAAAGCCAGTTGGCTTGAGGGAGGAATATTACCAAGTGATAAATGGTGAATTGAGACAAATTAGATATTGATAACATAGTATCCACAATATCCATCCCGGACAGGGAAGAAAATCATAAGTTAAATAATTGTAGGATTCCTGAATTTCTGTATAGGGAGACAGCAGATTCATACCTAGCTCTTGTAATTACTGCGGACGATGTTATTTTGGAAATCAGTAAGGGAGGACTGTGGTAGTCTGGCGGAGATAAGCTTGTGTCTCACAGTCAGTCACACCTGTGAAACATCTGGAGAGGAAGGAGTTGGAAGATTCCACAAACTGTATCAGTTGAGTTCTCAACACAAAGTGGGGCAGTTTAACTGTTATATGTATACAGAATAAAATTTATGGTAAATTCTTATATAAAAGAATTAATGTGTGTTGCTTCAAGCCAAGTCCAGAATCAGTGTATTTATAAGGTAGTGTTTAAGCGATGAATGTGTCCTGCAATTATGAGAGGCTAAGTCCGAGGTGGCTGGCATAAAATGAAGCCGAGATAATGCCATGCCAACGACAAAATTACTGGTCTGTCTAATTTAAATATCATGTTTTGTAGTTAGAAATGTAAGTGTTGCTACGACGATGATATGCCTTGTCGTTATTCTAGTGTGAATTGTCTGTTATTTATGTCAGTGCATGAGACTTTAAAATGTGTTTAAATTTCTCTAAGAAAATTAAAAGAGAAGTTAAATATTGCAATGAAAATTAATGAAATAATGTTTGGACTGGTAAAAGTTACAATAATGATCATGACAAAATAATCGTTATGAGTGTGATAAAGTCAAATAATGATGTATCCAATAATAATAATAATAATAATAATAATAATAATAATAATAATAATAATAATAATAATAATAATAATAATAATAATAATAATAATAATAATAATAATATTCATGTAAGGATAAAATTTGAGATGATTATTATGCGATCAGCAGTAATGTCAAACGAGATTTGTGGTTTTTATCGAAATCCAGTGAAGTATAATAAAGTTGGCATTTATGGGAAACTTACATTTTGTGACACCATGATTATTTCTGATACAGAAAATCACGGTATGCTATTTTGCTCCTGAGGTACGGAAACATTTTGAGAAGTTAATTGTGAGATCATTATAAAGTTGTTTGGTCATGGGATCACTTGTATTTAAAAAAGTTTCAAACAAGAAGATAATGGATTGTAATGGAAATGAAATAATATGAGAATAATTAGGAAGATGTTAAAGGCAGAATAAGTCTGTATTTTATGAGTGATGTAGAGTAAGTGGGAAGCCGAGAGTAAGAGGCCCTGTATTTGGATGAAGAGGAATTTTTATGACATGGTGTATAGGTTGAAATGTAATATTTCTGAGACAGGCTGTATGAGATGAACAGTGTTCTGTAGCAATCCAGAACGATTGATGAATGTAAAGGTTTTAACGCCTATTTCAAGTACAAGTTGATGTTCTCCCGTGGTTACTATTTTATGTAAGACCGTAGGTAATGGTAGGTAAGTCTAGGTGACGGTTCTATTTGATACCAGCACAGTGCATTTTGTGATAGCCGACCTCACGAACAAAATACATTCTGACACACGGTCAGGATAATAATTATTGTAAATTGAATTCTATTCTGTATCTTTACGAGACAAAAATATCTCTGACTGGAAACATTACAGGTGTGAAAAATGAATTTTATTAGAATGAGAGTTTAGCTTGCGTAGATCGATGGGAAGTTACTTCACTGGATAGTTCACGGTGATACCTGTTTGGAGCGTTAACATGGGAGGTCAGTTGGAGCCTCACACTGGAGTATATTATGTAATATCAAACGAGAGTTGAGTTTATTTTTATTTAGCAGACTTCACTGTATGTGTTGAGATTGTATTGAGGAATAGATTTAAACTATTTGGACATGTTGTTTAATTTTGATTTCATGCTTTGTTGTAGGAAATAGACACAGTAATATTTCCAGGTTCGAGTTCATTTTTGTAGCGAATTTCACTTCATGTGTTAGAGTTTCAATGAGGATCAGATTTATATATCTGGACATTGTATTAAAGTTTTGATTTTGCCTGGCGGTATGAATTATGCGTAGATACCATAACGTTGGCTCAACGATAGATTTAGGATGCCGCATGTACTATATAACTTAAGGATGAGTAGACACTGTAACGCTGACTCAACAACAGGATTAGGATATCGTCTGTACATAGCCAAGTCATAGGTTAGGCATTTTTGCGAATTGACTTGGACGATGTTAGTGTTTGCAGTAGTGGATACGAATGTGAAAGATATTAGCAGGTACTATTAGGCCATGTTTTGGCATAATTCTTACTAGCCAGAAGGTGCTGCCATATAGCGTTGCATCAGTAGTGGCATGAATGTAAGGGTTGTCCCACATGGAAACCTGGCGAATGGAGATTGATCCTTACTGCTTAGTCGCGTGTTCAAGTTAGATGAACTTTTGTTTTTCTATTTTTTTCTTTACTTTAAGATTTATTGTTCGGGTGTCTGGTATATTATGACAGTGCCGTGTGTTGACACTTAGTTGATTTATGTAGGATTTACACTACGAATGCGATTTCGATTAGTCAGCTGTTAATATATTTTATTTTAATTTTTTTGTTATTCACATTATTTATGTGAAACGTTGATCGACTGATCACTTGTAGTTTGGTTTAATTGGACAAGTGTAGGTAGACAGATTTGTTATTGTAGTCATAGTTATAGAAAATTAGAAAGATTTCCTTTTTGTTGTTTGTATTGTGGACTTGCTTTTAACAAATTTAACGACGCAATTGTTTCATAACCTGAAAGTTGGTTTAGTAAGAACATTTTCAAGTGATTTATAACTTTTCTTTAACTTCAGTGTTTGGCATTTCTTCTAAATGCATAATGAATTAATGTTTTCCTGCATTTTGCAGTTTTGTTCCTTCAGAACGATGTAACGTAAGATCCCATCGGATCAGTGTTGTTGGTTCCTTCTGAACATCTGTTTGAGGTGATGCATATTGAGGACTGGGATTCCTCTGTAACTTACGGGTGTCACGAGATGACAATACATGGTGGAATTTTATTTTTTGATTGTGACAATTGCTGTTAACTTGTAATGAACACCATGATTTCAAGTAATATTTTGCAACCTATCCAAAGCAACTGATAGTCAATTTGGTTCGATTAAGGATCCATTCATGGGGTGTTCCAATATCCGATAGGATAGTCGACTGGTGGATAACCTTAATTCAGTGTAAATCTGGAATTCTACTTGTTAAAGGTCAGATTTTCCACGGATCATGTGCATTAACTCTCAGTTATCGTTTGGATCAATATTGCCCGATTTTCAGGTTTTATTCTCGTTTTCTGATTTTTGCTGTCCACGAATTTTACACTATGTTTCCATTCTTTGGAAGTCAATAATATACAATTTCAATAAAACTTTACCACTCACATTATGCACTGTGACTGTGTTAAAACACGTTGTGAAAATTTTGAGTGACGTTTATTGCCTATTTAATAAATAAATTATCCTGATTTTCATTGAATAAATATTTTAGTAAGCAGATTTTTGCTCCTCATTTGAAGTAGTTATTCTCTCCTCTATTGTTTGGTCAACGAAGTGACAGAAAAAAAAATTCACAACAACCCTAAGGTCCAAGAGTACGATATTGCTCTACCGAAGCACCCGAGGCAGACGACCAACGATGGAACGGTAAGTTCAAGGGTTCACTGTCTCAGTCAGATCTTTTGTTTCAACAATATGAAGCAACTGAAGTGTTAGCTATACAAATAACACCACCCATTTAGCAGCCAATCTCTATGATGAATGATGTGAAGGTATAGCTTGTAGGGTCAGTTGCCATATATGCCTCACTGTGCTCTGAAATTTAATACCATCTTCAGTGTCTATCAGGAAAGCAATGAGAAACAACCTTAACCTTTCTTTCACTAGCATGCCTCTGCTTTCTGTGTTGGGCATTGAAACAGCCTTCAGACTGGTGACTCAACATAATACTACACAAGACAAACTAATAATACAAACTTTTAATAATGCTGTAGGTTTTATGTTCCACTAATTACTTGTATGGTTTTTGGAGATTGAGGTGCTGAAATTTTTGTGTACGAGTTATTTTACATCCCAGTAAATCTACTGATGAAATGAAATGGCGTATGGCTTTTAGTGCCGGGAGTGTCCGAGGACAAGTTCGGCTCACCAGATGCAGGTCTTTTGATTTGACGCCCGTAGGCGCCGGGACCCCTGTGACCAAAGGCCAGCGTGCTGACCATTTAGCCATGGAGCTGGAATCTACTGATGGGAGGCTGACATTTGAGCATCTTCAGATACCACTAGACTGAGCTGGGATTAAACCTACCAATTTGGACTGCTTGTGTCACTCAGCCTGGTAATATAAGCTTCAAGATACCAGCAATATCTAAGGAATGAAGGACTTACTCTACAAAATACATTAAAGCTCTAGCAGGTTACCATAAGATATTCAATAAATACAAAATATTATTTAAGAGTAAAGTTAAACTGCCAGCATTATATTTTTCTCTTCTTCTTCCCTGCCTTTTCCCCAATTTCTTGGAGTCAGCACTAGGTTTGATATGGTGCAGTTTTACAGCACTTCTTGCTGTGTGGAGGGATATAATCACTGCTGCATATTTCTATGGTGGTTGATACTGTAATGTGGCGTATTGTGTTTAGATGAAGAGATGGATGGTACAGTACTATAATGTACTATAATGAGTAATAATACAGCTTGGACACTTTGTGGGTCAGATAAAATTTTACCTACCAGGTATTTCTTGAGAGCTGACATTTGTTCATCATATTTTTTATTAATACAACTTCCCCCATGAGGAGGCTGCCACAAGGACAAAGTATATCAACTACACAGTATTTTGTCTTCTAAGTTTGCTAATATGTCAGAAAGAAATACCCATCACAAGGCTCAGGAATAAGTTTGGAACGAATTTGGAATGTGGCATGATGTACTGTATGGTTCTTCAAGTGTTATATAGATGGTTACAGAGTATGGTTACTGAACCTCGTATTGCGGCAATAGCAATGTCGTGAAGTCGTGTCCAGTTGAGACCAAGTGAATCCCATACCTGTACAAGAAATTTAGGAATTGTGCCTCGAGCTCCGATTATGAGTCCATGGACGGAAATATTGTCTAGGTGATATAAGTCCTTATAGTAGTTCACGGTAGGCTGGTAAATCGACTTCTTCTCGGCGTCCACCTCTTTGGCCTGGCCAACGTGTGACTCGAAGTGTATTGTGGGATCTAAGATTAGTCTTGCTTGCTAGCTGGTTGAAAGGCTATCATGTCAATAAGCCTGTTGCTCCCGCCAGTAAATAGGCCAGAAACCTCTTCGTGCACCGTGAAACCTCAATCCCTCAGCGAGATCGCAATCATGTGTCGAATTGTATGATGGCGGGAATTTCTAAATACCTCCCCATGAGGACAGGCACCCAAGACATGGGCAAGAGTTTCATGCTCTCTGTGGCAACGCCGACAGAGGGTGTTGTTCTGGCATGGAGTGAAAGGGGAACACATTAGCTGTCATCTTGATGGCCTCGGTGATCTCTTATCCATTTGTTCCCTGGCGTGTATTCCTGGAAGAGTCCAACGCCCTTTCCTTTGTGCGGCAGCTTTGTCCATAACTGAACTTCTTTGTCTCATAGTATCTGTCAGACCTTCTTTACATTGGAAAGATGACTGCTTTTGGACATAACTTGATCACAATTGAAATATCAAAGAGGTTCAACCTTTTCAATACAAAACGTGTTGTATAAGAAGTTCACAACATAATATTTATTGAATAATAAGGACCGGTTTCGACGCTCACTGCGTCATCATCAGCTAACAAAGATCAACAAATAGGCAAAGTACATGTCATGAATGATTTACATTAATAACTCTTGTATGGCTGAATACAAATGGTGAACTGCTTTGTCATAAAAGCTAGGAGAAACTTGAGTAAAATATGATAATGTGATGTGACACATAAAACATAGTGGTTTGATGGGTAAAAATTATGCATAAAATTGAACTGATGCTATGAGCATGAGAGTCTGAATATGGTGATGAAACTATGTGGTAAAAATAATATAATGGTAAAATTGTCCACTCTTCTGTTGTTCACTTCAGGCACATAAGTCCAGGTCCGATGTTATATAGTCAAACCAATAAAAATTTTTTGTCGAGGCCGGGACACCTGATGTTGGGCGATTGAATAAGGTTGCTCTTCAAATTAGTCTCAGCTCAACAGGGTAGTGAATCTTTAAGAGAGGAAAGAAAAACTAAGTTAGTGAAATGGAAGTCTAAATCGAGTTCGGTCAAGGGTGATAGAATATGAGACTCACCTTGTTTGGCGTGCTGAGTGTGTGGTGTAAGAAGAGTTCTGGACTAGTGAGAAGGTGTGACTGAGTAGCGAAGTTAGAGTGAGAGGGGTGGGGAGGGGAAGTGGAGAGGAGAGGGGTAGGGAGGCGGAGTTTAAGGTGGGTCAGGAGGGCGGAGTGGCAGTGGTGTGGGACGTAAAAGAGTACTGTGGAGAGCGTGAAAGATCGATTTTTCTCTCGTGGTTTTTATACCTCTAAAGACTTCTATTAGGTAGTCGAAAAGAATGCTGAATTTTTCTGAGATTTCGTTAAGATTTAAGTTAGGGTTAAAAAATTGGTCTAGGTGAATAAAACAGTTCTCCGTAACGTCGAGTAAAGGGCCTTTATTTATGTTTTTGAGAATTTCTAGGTCTTGTTCTATGGTGGTAAAATTATGCTTTAAGTCATGTATATGTTGGCCTATTGCGGAAAATCTATTATATCTGATGGCATTAACGTGTTCTAAGTATCTAACTTTGAAGCTGCGCCCGGTCTGTCCGACATATGAGGAAAGACAGTTATTGCATTGAAAACGGTAAACACCTGACATTGCATAAGTGTCAGACCTGTTAACTGATTTGGAATTGTGAACTATATCTATGTTTCTATTGCTGGTTCTGTAAGAAATTTTAATATTATGTTTCTTGAAAATATTCGTTACACTGTGTATATTTTCATTAAAGGTGAAGGTGGCGAATAGGGCAGGGTTATGTCTTTCTTTGGTTAATGTTGACTTCAGTCTATGTTTACATTTGTTAATGATGCGTTCTATGAATGAGGCATTATAACCGTTAAATTTAGCAATGGCCCGAATGGTGTTCAATTCCTTCTTTAGGTTTTCCTTGGATAAGGGTATTTTTAGTGCACGGTCTACCATGCTATAGTAAGTGGCACATTTATGTGCATGTGGATGTGTAGAGTCGTTTCTGATAGTGGTCGCTGTTTGGGTTGGTTTTCTGTAGATATTGTATTCTAAAGAAGAAGGATGTCGTTTAATTGTAAGGTCTAAAAAATTGATCGAGTAATTGGACTCAGATTCTAATGTGAATTTTATATTAGGATCAATCTTGTTTAAGTTATTAAGAGTAGTGGCTGCATTAACCGTTCTATCATCTAGAATAACTAGAGTATCATCAACATACCTAGACCAGAAGTGTATATTTGAAAAAGTGTTACTGGTGTTAATTGCAGTGTCTTCTAGGAAATCTATGTAAATTTCAGCCAAAATTCCTGAGGCCGGCGACCCCATAGCCAGTCCATCTTGTTGGTAAATGCATTTATCAAATGCGAAATAGTTGTTATGTATTACGAGTTTTAGGACCTGCATAAAGTCTTGGATCTCTAGTTTACTTAGCCCACTATATGTTTTTAGGTTTTTTAGTATTATGGGAAGGAGTTTTTTGGTGTTGATACTGGGATACATATTATTGATATCGAATGAGTGAAGGGTATGAAATGGCAGTATTTCAAATTTATTCAGTTTTTCAATTAGTTCGATGGTGTTTTTTACGGATTTTTTCGACTGAAATTTATAGTTTCTACTAAGAAATTTTTGTATGAATTGGGCCAGTTTATATAATGGGCTAGGTCTGTAGTTAATGATGGGGCGTATGGGGACGTCGGTCTTATGGATTTTGGGGAGAGCTTTAGCGGTAGGCAGGCCGGGATTCATATTAATTAATCTCGTTTTTTCATGTTCTGTAAAAAGGAATGATGTATTTTTTAAAGTTTGTTTTAGGAGACGTTGGATTTGCTGTGTCGGATCTTTTTTGACTAAGGAGAAAGAACCAGTATTGAAAAAACTTTTTGTTTTTTCGATATAATCGTTTTTATCCATGATGACCGTTGTATTACCCTTGTCAGCTTTTGTGATGATAAGGTTATGAACTGTAATTTTATCCGCGAGTTTTTTAATGTGTTCTCGTTCTGCAAAGATTTTTTTATGTGAAATAATATTAGTAGCAGTTGTCCTGTTTTTTAGGTTATTGATTTTGTTTAAAGTTCGTTTGACCTCGAATCTAACCTCATCTTGTGCATCTAAAGGTATTTTATTTATGGCTGTTTCGGATTCTATGACTAGTGTGGTAGCGATGTTAACTTTATTTGAATTGGGCCAATTGTGTTTTGGTCCTTTTTCGAGGATCTCGTTATCCTTGTCCGAAAGTGTTATTTCTGTTAAGTTAACTACTGGGGGATGGAAATGTTCTATTAAAGACTCTAGGTTACGGGTACTCGATTCGTTAGGAAATGCTGTAGTTGGACTATTCAGCCTTGCGTTATTTTTAAGGTTGTTGAGTTTCTTCTCATGTGTTACTTGTTTTTGTTCAAGTATGTAGAACAGTTTGTCCGCAATTTTACTTTGGAAAATATTCCATTGGGCTTTAGAAAGTAAATGTGCTGTCTCAAGGTGCGTCTCATATAGTTTGTTATTTAAAAAAGATTTTTTCTTGTATAAAAATCTTATTTCATTCTTAAGCCAGATTTTATTTACCTTGGCTTGGGTTTTCGAGTGTTGAGGAGATTTTCGTTGCGTTTTTTTCGAGTTATTTTTAAGAAAGTTCGGAGTTAAATTGTATAATAAACATTGTTTTAAGAAACGAATGTCCTTGCCCAGTTTTGCGATCTTTATTCTAAGGCCCATGTATTGATGGGCTTTAAATTTTGCTTGGTTAGCTTTGTCATTATAAGTTAAAAACTTCATTTTCCCGTATTGAACTGAGATTCACAATTGAAATATCAAAGAGGTTCAACCTTTTCAATACAAAACGTGTTGTATAAGAAGTTCACAACATAATATTTATTGAATAATAAGGACCGGTTTCGACGCTCACTGCGTCATCATCAGCTAACAAAGATCAACAAATAGGCAAAGTACATGTCATGAATGATTTACATTAATAACTCTTGTATGGCTGAATACAAATGGTGAACTGCTTTGTCATAAAAGCTAGGAGAAACTTGAGTAAAATATGATAATGTGATGTGACACATAAAACATAGTGGTTTGATGGGTAAAAATTATGCATAAAATTGAACTGATGCTATGAGCATGAGAGTCTGAATATGGTGATAAAACTATGTGGTAAAAATAATATAATGGTAAAATTGTCCACTCTTCTGTTGTTCACTTCAGGCACATAAGTCCAGGTCCGATGTTATATAGTCAAACCAATAAAAAAATTTTGTCGAGGCCGGGACACCTGATGTTGGGCGATTGAATAAGGTTGCTCTTCAAATTAGTCTCAGCTCAACAGGGTAGTGAATCTTTAAGAGAGGAAAGAAAAACTAAGTTAGTGAAATGGAAGTCTAAATCGAGTTCGGTCAAGGGTGATAGAATATGAGACTCACCTTGTTTGGCGTGCTGAGTGTGTGGTGTAAGAAGAGTTCTGGACTAGTGAGAAGGTGTGACTGAGTAGCGAAGTTAGAGTGAGAGGGGTGGGGAGGGGAAGTGGAGAGGAGAGGGGTAGGGAGGCGGAGTTTAAGGTGGGTCAGGAGGGCGGAGTGGCAGTGGTGTGGGACGTAAAAGAGTACTGTGGAGAGCGTGAAAGATCGATTTTTCTCTCGTGGTTTTTATACCTCTAAAGACTTCTATTAGGTAGTCGAAAAGAATGCTGAATTTTTCTGAGATTTCGTTAAGATTTAAGTTAGGGTTAAAAAATTGGTCTAGGTGAATAAAACAGTTCTCCGTAACGTCGAGTAAAGGGCCTTTATTTATGTTTTTGAGAATTTCTAGGTCTTGTTCTATGGTGGTAAAATTATGCTTTAAGTCATGTATATGTTGGCCTATTGCGGAAAATCTATTATATCTGATGGCATTAACGTGTTCTAAGTATCTAACTTTGAAGCTGCGCCCGGTCTGTCCGACATATGAGGAAAGACAGTTATTGCATTGAAAACGGTAAACACCTGACATTGCATAAGTGTCAGACCTGTTAACTGATTTGGAATTGTGAACTATATCTATGTTTCTATTGCTGGTTCTGTAAGAAATTTTAATATTATGTTTCTTGAAAATATTCGTTACACTGTGTATATTTTCATTAAAGGTGAAGGTGGCGAATAGGGCAGGGTTATGTCTTTCTTTGGTTAATGTTGACTTCAGTCTATGTTTACATTTGTTAATGATGCGTTCTATGAATGAGGCATTATAACCGTTAAATTTAGCAATGGCCCGAATGGTGTTCAATTCCTTCTTTAGGTTTTCCTTGGATAAGGGTATTTTTAGTGCACGGTCTACCATGCTATAGTAAGTGGCACATTTATGTGCATGTGGATGTGTAGAGTCGTTTCTGATAGTGGTCGCTGTTTGGGTTGGTTTTCTGTAGATATTGTATTCTAAAGAAGAAGGATGTCGTTTAATTGTAAGGTCTAAAAAATTGATCGAGTAATTGGACTCAGATTCTAATGTTAATTTTATATTAGGATCAATCTTGTTTAAGTTATTAAGAGTAGTGGCTGCATTAACCGTTCTATCATCTAGAATAACTAGAGTATCATCAACATACCTAGACCAGAAGTGTATATTTGAAAAAGTGTTACTGGTGTTAATTGCAGTGTCTTCTAGGAAATCTATGTAAATTTCAGCCAAAATTCCTGAGGCCGGCGACCCCATAGCCAGTCCATCTTGTTGGTAAATGCATTTATCAAATGCGAAATAGTTGTTATGTATTACGAGTTTTAGGACCTGCATAAAGTCTTGGATCTCTGGTTTACTTAGCCCACTATATGTTTTTAGGTTTTTTAGTATTATGGGAAGGAGTTTTTTGGTGTTGATACTGGGATACATATTATTGATATCGAATGAGTGAAGGGTATGAAATGGCAGTATTTCAAATTTATTCAGTTTTTCAATTAGTTCGATGGTGTTTTTTACGGATTTTTTCGACTGAAATTTATAGTTTCTACTAAGAAATTTTTGTATGAATTGGGCCAGTTTATATAATGGGCTAGGTCTGTAGTTAATGATGGGGCGTATGGGGACGTCGGTCTTATGGATTTTGGGGAGAGCTTTAGCGGTAGGCAGGCCGGGATTCATATTAATTAATCTCGTTTTTTCATGTTCTGTAAAAAGGAATGATGTATTTTTTAAAGTTTGTTTTAGGAGACGTTGGATTTGCTGTGTCGGATCTTTTTTGACTAAGGAGAAAGAACCAGTATTGAAAAAACTTTTTGTTTTTTCGATATAATCGTTTTTATCCATGATGACCGTTGTATTACCCTTGTCAGCTTTTGTGATGATAAGGTTATGAACTTTAATTTTATCCGCGAGTCTTTTAATGTGTTCTCGTTCTGCAAAGATTTTTTTATGTGAAATAATATTAGTAGCAGTTGTCCTGTTTTTTAGGTTATTGATTTTGTTTAAAGTTCGTTTGACCTCGAATCTAACCTCATCTTGTGCATCTAAAGGTATTTTATTTATGGCTGTTTCGGATTCTATGACTAGTGTGGTAGCGATGTTAACTTTATTTGAATTGGGCCAATTGTGTTTTGGTCCTTTTTCGAGGATCTCGTTATCCTTGTCCGAAAGTGTTATTTCTGTTAAGTTAACTACTGGGAGATGGAAATGTTCTATTAAAGACTCTAGGTTACGGGTACTCGATTCGTTAGGAAATGCTGTAGTTGGACTATTCAGCCTTGCGTTATTTTTAAGGTTGTTGAGTTTCTTCTCATGTGTTACTTGTTTTTGTTCAAGTATGTAGAACAGTTTGTCCGCAATTTTACTTTGGAAAATATTCCATTGGGCTTTAGAAAGTAAATGTGCTGTCTCAAGGTGCGTCTCATATAGTTTGTTATTTAAAAAAGATTTTTTCTTGTATAAAAATCTTATTTCATTCTTAAGCCAGATTTTATTTACCTTGGCTTGGGTTTTCGAGTGTTGAGGAGATTTTCGTTGCGTTTTTTTCGAGTTATTTTTAAGAAAGTTCGGAGTTAAATTGTATAATAAACATTGTTTTAAGAAACGAATGTCCTTGCCCAGTTTTGCGATCTTTATTCTAAGGCCCATGTATTGATGGGCTTTAAATTTTGCTTGGTTAGCTTTTGTCATTATAAGTTAAAAACTTCATTTTCCCGTATTGAACTGAGATTCACAATTGAAATATCAAAGAGGTTCAACCTTTTCAATACAAAACGTGTTGTATAAGAAGTTCACAACATAATATTTATTGAATAATAAGGACCGGTTTCGACGCTCACTGCGTCATCATCAGCTAACAAAGATCAACAAATAGGCAAAGTACATGTCATGAATGATTTACATTAATAACTCTTGTATGGCTGAATACAAATGGTGAACTGCTTTGTCATAAAAGCTAGGAGAAACTTGAGTAAAATATGATAATGTGATGTGACACATAAAACATAGTGGTTTGATGGGTAAAAATTATGCATAAAATTGAACTGATGCTATGAGCATGAGAGTCTGAATATGGTGATAAAACTATGTGGTAAAAACCCAAGCCAAGGTAAATAAAATCTGGCTTAAGAATGAAATAAGATTTTTATACAAGAAAAAATCTTTTTTAAATAACAAACTATATGAGACGCACCTTGAGACAGCACATTTACTTTCTAAAGCCCAATGGAATATTTTCCAAAGTAAAATTGCGGACAAACTGTTCTACATACTTGAACAAAAACAAGTAACACATGAGAAGAAACTCAACAACCTTAAAAATAACGCAAGGCTGAATAGTCCAACTACAGCATTTCCTAACGAATCGAGTACCCGTAACCTAGAGTCTTTAATAGAACATTTCCATCCCCCAGTAGTTAACTTAACAGAAATAACACTTTCGGACAAGGATAACGAGATCCTCGAAAAAGGACCAAAACACAATTGGCCCAATTCAAATAAAGTTAACATCGCTACCACACTAGTCATAGAATCCGAAACAGCCATAAATAAAATACCTTTAGATGCACAAGATGAGGTTAGATTCGAGGTCAAACGAACTTTAAACAAAATCAATAACCTAAAAAACAGGACAACTGCTACTAATATTATTTCACATAAAAAAATCTTTGCAGAACGAGAACACATTAAAAAACTCGCGGATAAAATTACAGTTCATAACCTTATCATCACAAAAGCTGACAAGGGTAATACAACGGTCATCATGGATAAAAACGATTATATCGAAAAAACAAAAAGTTTTTTCAATACTGGTTCTTTCTCCTTAGTCAAAAAAGATCCGACACAGCAAATCCAACGTCTCCTAAAACAAACTTTAAAAAATACATCATTCCTTTTTACAGAACATGAAAAAACGAGATTAATTAATATGAATCCCGGCCTGCCTACCGCTAAAGCTCTCCCCAAAATCCATAAGACCGACGTCCCCATACGCCCCATCATTAACTACAGACCTAGCCCATTATATAAACTGGCCCAATTCATACAAAAATTTCTTAGTAGAAACTATAAATTTCAGTCGAAAAAATCCGTAAAAAACACCATCGAACTAATTGAAAAACTGAATAAATTTGAAATACTGCCATTTCATACCCTTCACTCATTCGATATCAATAATATGTATCCCAGTATCAACACCAAAAAACTCCTTCCCATAATACTAAAAAACCTAAAAACATATAGTGGGCTAAGTAAACTAGAGATCCAAGACTTTATGCAGGTCCTAAAACTCGTAATACATAACAACTATTTCGCATTTGATAAATGCATTTACCAACAAGATGGACTGGCTATGGGGTCGCCGGCCTCAGGAATTTTGGCTGAAATTTACATAGATTTCCTAGAAGACACTGCAATTAACACCAGTAACACTTTTTCAAATATACACTTCTGGTCTAGGTATGTTGATGATACTCTAGTTATTCTAGATTATAGAACGGTTAATGCAGCCACTACTCTTAATAACTTAAACAAGATTGATCCTAATATAAAATTCACATTAGAATCTGAGTCCAATTACTCGATCAATTTTTTAGACCTTACAATTAAACGACATCCTTCTTCTTTAGAATACAATATCTACAGAAAACCAACCCAAACAGCGACCACTATCAGAAACGACTCTACACATCCACATGCACATAAATGTGCCACTTACTATAGCATGGTAGACCGTGCACTAAAAATACCCTTATCCAAGGAAAACCTAAAGAAGGAATTGAACACCATTCGGGCCATTGCTAAATTTAACGGTTATAATGCCTCATTCATAGAACGCATCATTAACAAATGTAAACATAGACTGAAGTCAACATTAACCAAAGAAAGACATAACCCTGCCCTATTCGCCACCTTCACCTTTAATGAAAATATACACAGTGTAACGAATATTTTCAAGAAACATAATATTAAAATTTCTTACAGAACCAGCAATAGAAACATAGATATAGTTCACAATTCCAAATCAGTTAACAGGTCTGACACTTATGCAATGTCAGGTGTTTACCGTTTTCAATGCAATAACTGTCTTTCCTCATATGTCGGACAGACCGGGCGCAGCTTCAAAGTTAGATACTTAGAACACGTTAATGCCATCAGATATAATAGATTTTCCGCAATAGGCCAACATATACATGACTTAAAGCATAATTTTACCACCATAGAACAAGACCTAGAAATTCTCAAAAACATAAATAAAGGCCCTTTACTCGACGTTACGGAGAACTGTTTTATTCACCTAGACCAATTTTTTAACCCTAACTTAAATCTTAACGAAATCTCAGAAAAATTCAGCATTCTTTTCGACTACCTAATAGAAGTCTTTAGAGGTATAAAAACCACGAGAGAAAAATCGATCTTTCACGCTCTCCACAGTACTCTTTTACGTCCCACACCACTGCCACTCCGCCCTCCTGACCCACCTTAAACTCCGCCTCCCTACCCCTCTCCTCTCCACTTCCCCTCCCCACCCCTCTCACTCTAACTTCGCTACTCAGTCACACCTTCTCACTAGTCCAGAACTCTTCTTACACCACACACTCAGCACGCCAAACAAGGTGAGTCTCATATTCTATCACCCTTGACCGAACTCGATTTAGACTTCCATTTCACTAACTTAGTTTTTCTTTCCTCTCTTAAAGATTCACTACCCTGTTGAGCTGAGACTAATTTGAAGAGCAACCTTATTCAATCGCCCAACATCAGGTGTCCCGGCCTCGACAAAAAATTTTTATTGGTTTGACTATATAACATCGGACCTGGACTTATGTGCCTGAAGTGAACAACAGAAGAGTGGACAATTTTACCATTATATTATTTTTACCACATAGTTTCATCACCATATTCAGACTCTCATGCTCATAGCATCAGTTCAATTTTATGCATAATTTTTACCCATCAAACCACTATGTTTTATGTGTCACATCACATTATCATATTTTACTCAAGTTTCTCCTAGCTTTTATGACAAAGCAGTTCACCATTTGTATTCAGCCATACAAGAGTTATTAATGTAAATCATTCATGACATGTACTTTGCCTATTTGTTGATCTTTGTTAGCTGATGATGACGCAGTGAGCGTCGAAACCGGTCCTTATTATTCAATAAATATTATGTTGTGAACTTCTTATACAACACGTTTTGTATTGAAAAGGTTGAACCTCTTTGATATTTCAATTGTGAATCTCAGTTCAATACGGGAAAATGAAGTTTTTAACTTATCATAACTTGATCATTCATTTCTATGCCTAGATCTTGCAAACAAATTGTACGTTCTTGCTCCAAGTTCCTAGTTGCATTAATGTAGCTAAACCGAGGTGCAGCAAGAAATTTATGCTTGCAGGTTGTAATAATTAATTACTTTCTTAATAGCATTGGTCTTCCTAGTGATGATCAAGGAACTAACCAAATACGAGTCAGGGACTGCTTATTACTCATACTTCTAGTAGAACTGTAAAAGTAGTGTCAGGATGTATCACCATCATTATCACATTTGAACAATTTTTGTCATTACCCTGTGCCTAGATCAAAATAAAATCAAAATCTCTTTATTTGCAAATGAGGTGTCTACCTCGGTGGCAAATGGTACACTAAAATACATTATTGTCAAGCACTAAATATTAAATTAACAAGAGAAGAAAATTTTCCTATAATACAATTTACGCTAACAATTTTTGTCTATTAAACACACAGCTCATCAATAAATTTATATTATTTACAAAATTCTACATATAATATCTCCTATACTTACAAACATAGTCAACTCATATACAGTATGTGGAATTACTTCAAATGATATAACACAACTGGAATAAGATTAAAATTTACATTGCATTTATTTACTTTTTTTTAAACCTAAGTAGCATAACGACCTGCTGCATCTTAACCAGAGCCCCTTTTGCCACCACTTTTCAGAGTTCCTGAAGGGCCTTCACAGCTACCGTAGCAGTCCCAGGGCCCTCAAAGTCCTCACTGTACTTCATCCCCTACAGGCAGTCCCCTACTTTGGCTGTCCAGACTCCTTAGACCAGGGGATGAAATTAATTTATTTACACACTTTTTTATTTACATTAACCTGCACTGGTCAAATGCCCTCTAACATATCATTTATTTTCTCTGTTGCTGTTTATTCTCTTCTTGAATATCTGTACAGATTTTGGAAAAGGATCAAACACTACCCCTGGTGAACTGTTCCACTCCTTCACACCCTTCCCAATGAATGAAAATTTACCCCAATCGCTTCTGCTAAAATTCCTTCTAATTTTATATTTGTGGTCAGTCCTGCCGATATAACTGTTTTCCAACTGAAGCCTCTCACGGATATTTCCCCATGCTTCTTCTCCTGTAAAGGCTCTATATAATCCTATAAGTCTAGTTTTCTCCCTTCTCTTACTTAAAGTTTCCCACCCTAGTTCCTTTAACATTTCTGATACACTACTCTTTCTCCTGAAGTCCCCTGTTACAAATCTTGCTGCTTTCCTCTGCACACTATCTATTTCTTTTATTAGGTATTCTTGGTGAGGATCCCAAACACTGTTTGCATATTCCAATAATGGACGAACGATACTTAAGTAACTTTTCTCTTTTAATTCTTTGTTGCATTTTAAGTAGCCTCATTATGACATGTAACGATCTGTATGCTTTCCCAACAATGTCATCCACATGACCCTTACAGTGCAAATAACTTTCAAATCTCACACCTAAGTATCTACACTTGCCATCTTTTGGAATAACTACCTCTTCCAAAGTATATTCAAATTCAGTTTTAAAACTCCTGTTTGTAAATGTTGTAACAGTTGATTTGCCTCCATTAACCTTCCTCAATGTTATTTATTTCCCTATACACAATTATGTCATCTACATACAATCTTATTTTTGATGTTATATTATTCCCTAAATCATTTACATATATCAAGAAAAGTAACAGACCGGTTATACTACCCTGTGCAATTGCCTTACAAACTTTCTCTTCCTGCGATACATTATTTCCTACTTTGACTTTCTGAACCCTTGAATTTAGAAATGTTTTTATCCAACGTGTAACCCTTACGTCCAATCCTATTCCCTCCAATTTCTTTAATAATATTCCATGTTCCACTCTATCAAAGGCTTTGGAAAGATCTATGGCTAAGCAGTCTAACTGGCCTCCTGAATCCATTTGATCTGATATGTCCTGCTGAAATCCCACCAGTTGTGCCTCACAAGAAAATTTCTTTCTAAATCCATGCTGGCTCCTCATGAACCAATTTTAATCACTACATATCCCTCTGATGTACTTTAATATTAAACTCTCCAGTATTTTACAAACTATACTGGTCAGGCTGATTGGTCTGTACTTCTCTGGTTTCTTTTTATCACCCTTTCCTTTATAAATTGGTATTATTATAGATTCCTTCCATTCCTTTGGTATTACACTATTATTTATGGCATAGTAAAAGAGAAATTTTAAATAAGGCACTATGTACCACCCCATTGTCTTTAACACCTCCCCAGTAATTTATTCACTTCCTGCTGCTTTTCCTTGCTGAAGCAGTTGAATTTCTCTGAAAATATCTTCATTTGAGAATGAGAAGCTGTCTGATTAGTTTAATATATTTAGACCTTGCAAGTTGCTTTAGGTAATGAGAAAGGCTATTTATTCAGTATCATAAACTATTTAAGGTTTCTAAACTAAATATATCTTCAGGAACTTTATGGCCTTCATTTGAAATCCTGGTAAATCTTCTCCAGTCATTGTGTTACATAATCCATTCTCTTATTTTATATAATGTCCTTGTGATGTAACTAAAGAATACAAATATATTTTCTTCCTGAATGTCTACAGTACACCATACTCAAGCTTGGCTATATTGGGGATACTCAGGTGATGCAGGTGGACTTAATGAAAATTAGAAGCAGCTTCATTCTTCCAATGACAAACAGTAGTTAAATGCAATGCAAGAATTTGAAGAAAATCAGTGTAGTCAACCCCTGTACATTGGAGTCTAGTGCCTGGCATCTACCTAACACTTCATGTAGGTGGTAGTACATGAGCCATAGTGCCAAGGGATTTACAACTCTGAGCATTTTATCTGCAGTACAGCTATGTTTTAGTCAACCAGGAAATGGTAGAACCAGGGACTATGGAATTTTACCATGATTTTTTCTCTCTCTCACATTTTTTCTTTCTTTTTTTTTTTTCAGTAGATACTCTTACTTGTGATTCTTGAATTTAAGCACTCTTAAATAGCAACTGACTGCAAGGATTTAATTTTCCAACTTGACCCAGACAATCATCCAACAAGTTGTGTGCCCCTTATAGCCTAATTGCAATAAATAACTGATAATCACTTCTACAAATCAATAGACAATCTGTTTGCTACATGCAGTAAACTGAGAAATTATTGGAAGCGGTGGAAGTATGGAGTTCCAGTTGTGGAAGAACAACTCACACAATGGGAGGAAGATCTATGCTTGGAGTATTATGGAAATATGGGACTATTTGAGGAATACCTGGAAATGGGTAAGTAGGAATTCTAATGAAGAGTGTAATTTTCTGACACTTAGGATGTACCTTAAGTCATTGCATATCCTAATTATAATTGAATCATTCGTTGTTGAAAGGCATTAAGTCCACATATTTTACAAATTCGTTTTACAGCGATTTTGCGTTCTAAGAAGCAAGATGCATGTTTTGGTGTTGAAAGGAGCCATGTCCTGGCAGCGCTTGTGCCCTTACCACAACCATCAGGTTAGTTATTCTGTGTTGAAAGGAACTTAGTCCTGCAGTTAGTGCATTTCAACACAGAATGTCTACCAGCGCAAACCAACCTATGCAGAGAGCACTGCTGTGTCTCGGATGTCAAGATTGGTGCGCTTGTTTCATTTGTTTACATAGATCTTGAATGTTGTCATTGACAATATATCCTACATGGTTGTTGTGCTCTGCATATTATTAATCTTTTTCTTGCTGTATTCTTAAAGATATTTTCATCATGGACAATGAAGTTATGGCAGGAAAGAAATGTAAACACAGCGAAGAAAATTATGCCAGGAATAAAGTAAAGTGATCATGAGTAAAAGGGTACTGTATATACAAGCTATGCAGGAAGGGCAGTTCCTCAGAAAAGTATTGGGCCTCCCTGCAGGTATGATGGAAATTATCGTTTTTACCTAAATATTACCTGTTCAACCATCTCACTTCCATAAAAGGGATTCGAACAATTATTGCTATTGAAGTTATGATTACTTAATGGATGTCTGACAAAGAATTTACCTAGGTAGCTTGTTTGTTTTAGGTGCGTCACTGCTTCAGTATATTGCAAGAAGAAGAGTGGCTGCAGACATTTAGTGCTTTTTATGATTATGAAAACAAAAATGAACAGGATATTCACTTACAGAGATTGATTGAATGGCATCCCATTAAACGGCGAAGACCTAGGGCTGTTAATCAAGACAGAGAACGATCAAAAGTGGAACGTGAATCAGTGTATACATATTTTGTTCTTAGAAATCAGGAGTGTCTGCAGGTCTGTAGGAATGCATTCATTAGTTTATACGGAGTAACACAGAAGCGTGTATTCAGGATTGCTAAGCTGTTGGCGAAAGGCGAAAGCCCAGTGGACAAGAGAGGATTCAATGAGAAGACACATTCTATATCACGTGAAATCTGCACTGAAATTCGGGACCACATTCTCAAGTTTCCAGTCAAAACTTCTCATTATGGGAGTAATGAAGTAAACTATTTGGATGCAAGACTGAACCTTAAAAAAATGCGATTTATTTTGTGAGGAACATCCTAATCTTGAAGTAAAATATACATTTTATGTTGATTATTTCAATAAGAACTTTGGCTACAGATTCAGTAGACCCCAAATAGATGTGTGCATTATCTGTGAAGAACTTCAAGTCAAAATGAAGTCTCCACACTTATCACAAAATGTTAAATTAGCAGCAGCAAGTGAGCTAAATATTCACAAGCGCAGAAGTCACAAATTTTATTCTTCTAAGTAATCACGCTCAGAATCCTGCCAGTCTGATGATACAATCTGTGTTGCCTTTGACTACATGCAAAATTTACCTGTACCTCATAAACCTGTTCAGGAAATATTCTGCCTAAGGCAGCTTTGGGTACATGTATTTACAATACACAACCTCCAAGACACTAGTTCCAAAGTATACATGCATCATGAGGGGCAGGCCAAGAAAGGGGCCAATGAAGTGTGCATATTCATATTAGACTAGATAGATAGATAGATAGATAAAGAATGGGTGAACCATGCCTTCGCAGGGCTCCACACCTAGGTCTGTGAAGACCCTTTGTGTCCCTTAAACGGGTTTGCCTAGTCCAGCCCTAGTGCTCCTATAAAGGATACCAGTGTCCAGATGTTGGCATTCCTGATATCTTCTAGGCTCACGAAATGTGAGCCAAGGTATCGATGTCTAGTGCTTGCAAGAGCCTCGCACTGACATAACACATGCGCAGAGGTCTCCTCCTCCCTACCGCATCTTCTACACATCGGATCCTGACTGATTTTCATGATGTGTAGGTGTCTCTGTAAGGTATTGTGGCCTGTCAACAGTCCAACTACCATTCGCATTCTGGTCCTATTCAAATTTATCAGGACCTTTTTATAACTTTGGCTAGGCCCTTTGATAAGTTCACCATGCTTCTTCTCCTGTAAAGGCTCTATATAATCCTATAAGAAACAAATTAAGCGCTGCAACAGAATCTACACTCCAAAAGAATACTGTACAATCATTGCTAGCGCAAAAAAGGATGTTACAATAAAAATGGTCGAAGGAACTGACATCATTGATGTGGATGCGTGGTGGCCTAAGCATTATAGGAAAACAACACTAAGTGATGAATCAACAGCGTAGGACGTTCCTAGAAGTGCGAAGGTGGTGTTTGCTCCTGCATTGTTTTCCGAATCCCAGTATTCTGCAGATCATCCTGGCAGAGTGATTGTTTGTCCCCTCATTGGGAGCATAGTCCGTGTTATAGATGTTGATTCCCGAAGGGAATCTGAAATATTTTGTTCCGAATGAGTAAATTTATAATACCAATATAAATGGTCCGTTATTGGACATTATAAATTTTCCAGCTAACTCATTCCTGGTTGTCAACGTTTCGCCCCCGTGTGCTAGGCTGGGCTCATCAGTTGGTACCTAGTACACCTACCAAGACGCTGGCTAGTGCATACCGTGGAGGCCACTGTGTAGGCTAATTGTAGCCACCAGCAGTGCCAATGCACTATGAGAGAATTTATATCATTAAAAATTGATGCCTGCTTGGCCATCAGATGATATAGATGTTGATTCCTGAAGGGAATCTGAAATATTTTGTTCCGAATGAGTAAATTTATAATACCAATATAAATGGTCCGTTATTGGACATTATAAATTTTCCAGCTAACTCATTCCTGGTTGCCAACGTTTGGCCCCCGTGTGCTAGGCTCATTACTCATTACTCTACGGTATGCACTAGCCAGTGTCTTGGTAGGTGTGCTAGGTACCAACTGATGAGCCCAGCCTAGCATACAGGGGCAAAATGTTGGCAACCAGGAATGAGTTAGCTGGAAAATTTATAATGTCCAATAATGGACCATTTATATTGGTATTATAAATTTACTCATTCGGAACAAAATATTTCAGATTCCCTTTGGGAATCAACATCTATATCATCTGATGGCCAAGCAGGCATCAATTTTTAATTAGATAAATTCTCTCATAGTGCATTGGCACTGCCGGTGGCTACAATTAGCCTACACAGTGGCCTCCACGGTATGCACTATCCAGCGTCTTGGTAGATGTGCTAGGTACCAACTGATGAGCCCAGCCTAGCACACGGGGGCAAAACGTTGGCAACCAGGAATGAGTTAGCTGGAAAATTTATATGTCCAATAACGGACCATTTATATTGGTAGCATAGTCCATCACACATTCCATTTGTCTCAGCCTGGGCCAAGAAATGGTCCTCTTATGAATCAGTAGATGAAGGCCTATGAGAAAGGACGAGTGCCAATCAAATCAACGAAAAAGGATGATCTCAAGAAGGTTCGTCGATATGTCACGACTTCTGAGGCAAGTAAAGCATTCTTTGATGAATTACTAGAATGGCCGTGTCAGTGAAAAGGGTTTACCTGTCTTTTCTAACAGAATTACTAGTTTTATTAATATGATTTTGTTCCTCAATATCTGTGACTACAGTGCAGCTGTTTTATTAATAATGGGTTTATATAAATATACCGCTTAACAAAATAATATACAATTCCGTGTGTTGTTTGAAGAAAATAACAGTTATTCCATTTAAGTTACATTTTATTTTCATGCTTGCATATACATATATTCATTTAGAAATAAAGGAAATAAACCAAGAACGTAAATGTTATTGCTCGCTTACAGGTTCTGTTTGTTCCATGTTGAAAGGAACTAAGTCCAGTTACGTATTTTGTCAGTAAAAGTGTTAGTAGCATACGGAACAATACAATTTTTACTTTATTATAACGGTGTGTGTGTGCACTTTACATTGTACAAACAATTATGTCTCATATTACAATACAAGAGCGGAAAAATATTTTTTTGTGTTTATCTCAAAACTTTAAAAATTGGACCTAGTGCCTTTCAACAACGAGCTATTCAATTAAATAACTTCTAACTATGCTACCTTGAGTACCATCGAGTGACATTGAGTAGCAGTGACCAGAGTGCATACCTCCAGGTCCCAAGATAGTGGGTTCAAACATGGCAGAGGTAATGGGAGTCTTGAAAGGTGGAAAAAAAATGCATTTGACACTCCACGTCATATGATATCAGCAAGTAAAAGATCTCTGGTGACAGATTTGGTGTTTACCCAACAAAATTAATAAAAGCCAGCTGTAAATCACCCAACAGAGTTTTGATGAAGAGTAAAATAGAGCCTTCAAATTTCATTTAGGCACCCTAAATGTCATCAGATAAAAATGTCTGCAAGTCAGGAGCTGAGGTTATAAGATTATTCTTATTATTACCATCATCAGCAATACTTTTTTTTTTAGCAGCAATACATAATGATAATAATAAGAATATTTATTCACCATTGATCATTTAAATGAAATAGGTTTTTGTCATTCAATACTACAGTATTATTTCTCTTATTGTCTTTAAAGGCTACAGTTATTAAAGGTCAATATTAACAATTTTCATTTCCAAAAGTTCCTTTACATCATAAAATGGATTTTCCAACATCCAGTTATACAGTTTTCTTTTAAAATTATTGATGGATGCATCCTTTACAGAGAATGGTAATTCTTATTTTTTTTTTTTTTTTAATATACTATTTACTTTATATGAGTTATCTGTTTTCACAAGTCTGTATCTTGGGACATCAGTATTACCCTTATTTTGAGTACTGTGTTGGTGGATGTTTTCCCTGATGGCAAGTTTATTCAGATGGTTTCTAACATACAATAATGAGATAAAATATATAGATTTATAATTGTTAATATTTTAAGCCTGGTATAAAGGGGACGACAGTGCTCAGAAGAACCAGCTTTACACATTACACGAACAAGCTGGTTCTTCTGATAATGTTTGTTGTAATGTAACACTTTAAACATAAAAAGTTCACCTGGTTATTCTTATATTATATAACACTTTAAAACACGTATTTAAACGTCAGATGGTTTCCTTAGAAAAATCAGCCGAAGATAAAATGTTTGTTGCTATTGTTTTTCTATTGTAGCCCACTTAAGCGTAGGCCTATTAAAAAATCCACTATTATACTACCAGAGTTAAAATAATACATTTGCAAAATATAGTTTGTGCAAATCTGCCAACATTCCTTACATGAGAACAAAATGCAATTACATTTTCAGATTTAGTGATCAATGATTTGGTGAATCACTTTATTTGGTTTAGACAATATTAGTGAAGTCAAAATTTGCAGGCTTTGTAATTAATAATGCCAAGATATGAAGTACAATTAGAGTGCAGGTTCTTTTCTGTAAAGAAATAAAATAGACTCTTTCTGATTTTCAAGTACAGTTACTCCCTCATTATATGCGTTCTCACTTTACGCATTTTTGCTATAACGCGATTTAAAAAAATATATAATTATATGAAATATTTAAAAAAGTTAGGTTGCAGATTCACAATCACCTTGTGGATGATTTCATGACAGAGTGTGTGGTGCTGCAAATTGACGTGTAGTCAGTCTCAAAGAGAGGGCTGAGTAGCTGTGTTGCATTGTCTCAGTGTTGACTGGTGACATATGGTCAGTGTTAACGAGAGCGTTGAGTTAGCAAGTTGTGTTTTAATGTTGCTAAAAACTTTATGGAGAAAAGAAAAGGTGATCAGAATGCTTCCAAAAGTAAAAAGCAAAGGAAATCATTAACACTAAGAAAAGCTGGAAGTTATAAAGTGATATGAACACAACGAGCGCACTACAGATATTGTCAGAGCTACAGGAATCTCAGAATCAACCTCAAGAACCATAAGAAGTCAAGCCAAAAAAAAAAAAAATTAAAATAAAGCTGCAAAAGTGTGACCAGAATGACGTCACCTACGATAACACAAATAAGGGCATCAATTATGGAGAAAATGAAACTAATGTTGGCCTAATGGATTGAACATCAAACTAAACGTTCTATCCTGATATCCACCATGGTTATTCAGGCTAAAGCGAAAGCTCTGTTTAAAGGATTTAAAGCTTCCTATCCAGACCCATAAAATCAAACCCCTATTGGTTTATCACCCCGAGAACCCACAAGCACTCAAGGGCTACTCTAAGCAAGAATTGTCAGTTGTCCAGCGCTCAGACAAGAAAGCTTGGATAATAGGAGCTGTGTTTGAGTCCTACTTCTCCAATGAACTCCATCATGAGCTGCAAGAAAATAAATGTACCCTTCAAAATCCTGCTACTTGTGGATAATGCACCAGAGCATCCAGATGCCGATGAGAACATCAGTGTTTTGTTTCAGCCACCCAACATAACATCCCTGATTCAACTCATAGATCAGGGTGATGTTTCAATCTTCAAGAGCTACTATCTCTGCAGAACATTCGTGCAGCTAGTTGAAGAAAGAGATGGAGACGAAATTAGTGTTGCAGGATTTTGGAAGAACTTCACCATAAATAATGAAAATGAAAACATTTGATGGGCAGAAGTTAAAGAATCTTGTATGAAGGGAGCTTGGAAGAAGATTTGATCTCATAGTGCTAAAACTTTTTATTTTGATCCTGAACCCGAATTTACCAGTTCAACGCACGCAGTTGATGACATGGATTTGAGGACGTAGATGAGGCAAACATGGACGAACTCCTCCAGTCCCACTAGGCAGAACTCACAACTCAAGACCTTCTTGAATTGGAGAAAGAAATGAATGGTGAAGAGGCTCAAATTTGTGATCCTATTAAACAGCTTACAACAAGGCAAATGGCTTACTTTTTAAATCACATTCATAATGCAATCAGAATTATCGAAGAGAATGACCCTAACAAGGACAAAGTGGTAACGTTGCCAGAAAATTCAGAATTCTGTAGCTTGCTTCAAAGAACCGTACAGGAAGATGAAGAATGCTAGCCGCCAGCTAAGTCCCGACTACTTCATCAAAAAAGTAACAATTCTCAATTTACTGTCCCAGGACCTTCAAGAGAACTGGAGATGGATAATTCCGACTCACCAGACCCAGTCATTTCATCATCAGACTGAAGACTCTCAAAGTTATGTATGTACATAGAGTTTCACACTGTACTAATGGATGAATAAAAAAACATTTGCACTTGTTTCAAATGAAATTTTTTCCTTGAAATAGTCCCTATTTCTTATTTAACCCATATTATAATACATACACTTTACACATTTTCGTATTGTATGATGATTACTCAGAATGAATTAATAATGTAAAGAGAGATGTACCTGTACGTAGATTGAATTGCTTGTGACAAATGTATTCCTATAGCCTAAGTAATGTGCTTCATTCTTTTTACAGTAATCCAATATGGATTTTTAACTTTGTTTGGTGCTGCCTTTCCCCTGGCACCAATATTTGCCTTGATAAACAACATCTTCGAGATTCGTATTGATGCTCACAAGTTGGTAACAAAAATGAGACGTCCTGTTGGTGGAAGAGTGCTCAACATAGGAGCATGGTTCGGCATCTTGAAAGGAATTACATACCTTGCAGTGGCTTCCAATGTATGTACATTAATGATAATGATATATTACTTACAGTGTACATTAAGGAAATTAATGAATTGGGTGTTATTTTATAATGTGCAAAAGATTTAATTTAAGATACTTTTTCTGTATACTAATAATTTATTTTTATGTCCGGCTCCATGGCTAAATGGTCAGCGTGCTGGCCTTTGGTCACAGGGGTCCCGGGTTTGATTTCCGGCAGGGTCAGGAATTGTCACCATAATTGGTTAATTTTGCTGGCACGGGGGCTGGGTGTATGTGTCGTCTTCATCATCATTTCATCATCACGACATGCAGGTCGCCTACGGGAGTCAAATCAAAAAACCTGCATCTGGCCAGCCGAACTTGTTCTCGGACACTCCCGGCACTGAAAGCCATATGCCATTTCGTTCATTTATTTTTATTAAAATTCTTTCTAAAATTTGAAATATACCAAATTATGACCATCTTGGTGATACTTCTTTTGCCTCCAATTCATCAGCTATGCAACAAGACACTGATTCATTGTGAGGTTGGTTGTAATCCAAAGGTATGGCTATGTATAGGCTGTATTGATGCAGCTTTCAGTGAAGGTTATGAGGTATGTATGGTACCAGATAATTCTGGTAGCCAATTAATATGATGTTGGAGCTACGTTCTTCAGATCATTTCTGCATGAGGTATCCTGCAATATTCATATTGCCATTTTTAAAGACACAATTGCAGTACAACTAATACATCATGATAGGACGGGATGTTTCCAGTCAGCAAGTAGGTAGATATCACTTATAGTCCAGCTCCATGGCTAAATTGTTATCTTGTTGACCTTTGGTCCACGGGATCTCGGGTTTAATTCCTGGCTGGGTTTGTAATTTTAAACTTTATTGCTCAATTCCAGTGACTCAGGGCTGGGTGTGTGTGCCGTCTTCAGTAAGAGAATTCATCATAGGTAATTCGTAAACTCAGAATGTCCTGCACCAGGTCTCTTCAAAGGTCACACGCTATTATTACGAAGGTAATCCCAAAAATAAGGTCTCCTATTTTTTTATAAATACATAGACCTGTTTATTTATACAATGGTTTATATCATTTTACAGCTTGAACATTTATCTATTTTTCTACATAATCACCATTTTGGTTGATGCATTTTTGTAGATGCTGTGACAGTTTTTTATGCCCATGTCATACCAGCTCGCTGCCATGCTGTTCAGGAAGTTGTGAACCTCATCTTTCACCTCGTCATCGATGCTGGCACCCATCTTGCGCACACCTTCCGGTATTTCAACTTCTCTGTTAAAATTCTTTGAGTGACGCTTCGCGAAACCTCAGGAACCTAAGTGCAGAGATCATCCAGGGTGATTCGCCGATCTTCACGCATGATTTGCTCAACCTTCACAACTATCTCGATGGAAATTGACGGTCTCCTGCTCCTTTGTTCGTCGTGAATTTCAGTCCGACCGGCTACAAACTCTCTACACCATTTATGAACATTTTGATATACATGCACTTGGCGGTAACATCCAATGGGAGCTCCATTCTCAATGGCTGAGTGCCTCAGTGCGGCGTGCGCATGTCTATATGCGAGCACGTGAAACACTCTATCCAATATTGTGACCAACAGCCACACAAACAGAGTTCTGTACTTATAAAAAAAAATAGACCTTATTTTTGGGATTACCCTCGTATATCACTTATACATTTATTTGCTTGCACCAAGGGCCAAGGATACACAATGGAAGACTGCATGAAAACATTAATTTAAGAACTAAGCAAGCAACAATACCAGTATATTAGAGACAATATATGGAATGAAAATTGTGCCAGTGATATTTAAAAAGACCATGTATTCGACATATTTTATACCAAAATTGCTGTGTGCACCATTCTTTATTTCTTTGTCCAATCTTCCATTGTGTGATATCATGCTGCCAACATATCTAAAACTCTCCACTACTTCTAGAGGCTTATTTCTTGTCAAACTCTGTATCAGTTCTCTCCAGTCTTCTTCTTTCCCCATTTCCAGTCATACTCTTGGTAGGCTAATGTACCATAGCTCTGCACTTTCCTTTCCATCATTCTTCTTTGATCACTTTGCTGCTGTCTACACCTCTCGCTTTGACGTTTCCCATTACAGAGTCCCTCCACTCATTTGAAGTCATGTTTTAGCTCTTTTTCCCAGTGATTTATTTCTTAATGGATTTCTTCAGAGTCTTTTTGTTTTGCATTTGCACTGTGTGTTCAAACCATCTTAGTTTTGCTATGTCAGTTCTTTCTTACAATTTATAAACACCTTGTTTTCCGTATCTCCTCATTTCATGATCTGTCCCATATAGTCTTTCCTCTTGTATACTTCTTAGGAACTTCATTTCTACTGTTTGAATCCTGCTGCTGTTTCTCTCTGTGAAGCACACAACAATTTTGGTACAAAGTGTGTCAAATACATGATCTTTTTAGATATCACTGGTACAATTTTCATTCCATATAATGTCTCTAATATACTGATATTGTTGCTTGCTTAGTTCTTAAATTAATTTCTTTGTCCAATCTTCCATTGTGTGATATGTTGCTGTCAAGGTATCTAAAACTGTCTGCTACTTCTAGAGGCTTATTATTTTCTTGTCAGTATCTCTCCTTAGCCTACACTATTTCCTCTTGTCATGATCAAAGTCTTGGCTGTATTGTTGAAACTGTGCACAATGAAACTTGAGCCTCAAGACATTACCACCAAAATTTGTACGGTATGCAGTCATTAACAGAAAAACATGACTCATCAGAATGGAATATTTTCTTCCACTCTTCTAAAGCCCAATTGGTTTATGCTGATTTTCTTCTTTTTCTTTCCTTTGCTAGTGGTTTAATGTCACACCAACTCAGATATAGTGGCCATTGTTGAACAGCAGTGAACAGAAATCAGTGAAGCCAAAGAAATCTTTGTTATGTAATGTTATTTAAATTTTGTCTTGTCATCATTTTTGGTAAACAAAAGAAACATTTAAAGAACTGAAGAGTTTATGCAAAGCAAATTATTGTATGTAACTTTCTTATTCCAGAAAACCTCAAGAAAAAGACTTGAAAAAATCAATGGTGTGTAATATTTAAAAATATATTTAGGCCTATGAAGAAGTGGACTATGAAGAAAATTTATGTTCAATGAGATCTGGGTATTGAAATTTCCTGTTTTAAATTGTATAATATTCTGCAAAATATATAAAGGGATGTGGAGTTTTATACATGACTTCCGAGGCAGGTTGTGCCACGTGTAAGTGGCTCGTTCATGTCGTTTTGTAATATCCACTAACATGCAGATTCAGCAGAAATTATTATAAGATCCTAGTCATTGGCCAAAATAAAAAAGTGTTTCTAATTGGCCAAAATATTAGGATTTTTCATTGGTGAATGTGGCAATCTGGAGTGTTGTTATTGGTTAACTGTAATCGCACCGGGCGAGTTGGCCATGCGCGTAGAGGCGTGCGGCTGTGAGCTTGCATCCGGGAGATCGTGGGTTCGAATCCCACTGTCGGCAGCCCTGAAGATGGTTTTCCGTGGTTTCCCATTTTCACACCAGGCAAATGCTGGGGCTGTACCTTAATTAAGGCCACGGCCGCTTCCTTCCAACTCCTAGGCCCTTCCTATCCCATCGTCGCAATAAGACCTATCTTTGTCGGTGCGACGTAAAGCCCGTAGCAAAAAAAAAAACAAAAAAAAATAAATTGTAATCGCACGGTTTCCTGTTTTTGGCTCCTCGCATGTGGGAGTTAATTTGTCCGCGTCTTTGAATTCGGATCACTGCAGCAGGCAGACGCATCTTGCATCCGTTCCATACTTGGGTCTCCAGCCGGTCAAGGTAAGCGCTGTGTTATTGCCTTATATTAATTTAAATGCATTCTTGTGTTTCGGACTTTTCCCACTTAAAGTTACTTCCGTAATTATATAGAATTTTATTTTGTGTGCCGGAGTTTCCTCTAGGTTTCCACATTTACCAAAATAGAGCATCAGTATGACTTAGCTGTTATGCTAGTCCGCAACATGTTGTTTTCGGAGGCAAACCTTTTCTAACTCAGTATTTTGTAATTGTAAATAACTGTAACACTCTTTCTTGAATAGTGTAATTAATTTTTTGATTCTTTCGAGGATGCCTCCTTTCATTCTGTAACTTAACTAGATGTGAACCTCTATGTCAAAATTTGTTCGTGCCTGAAGAGCTTAATTAGATTGCCTTAAACATCTTTTGCTTTAGTGTCTCAAGTATCAGTTAATCTGCTATTCATTTATTTGTTCATTTGTAATTTTATGTTTCATTTGTTAATAATTATTTGTCTGAGGGTGATTATAGTGAACCTTTTCTTCCCCATAATGTCATACCTTCTCATGGACTTCAATAGGGCCCCTTCACATTTCCACAATCCTTCTTTAGTTGTCATTTTTGGCCTATAAGTTACCAAGCGTAGTCTATGATTTGACATTGCGTATTTATTATCAACCGTCATGTTTCTATGTTTTGATGTGTAGCCATTGCTACTGTGTCATTTACTATTTCCCTATTCATATTATTAAGTGCCAGTATTATTATTTCCGAGTGTCAATTTTATTACTATTGTTTTATTATTATTATTATTATTATTATTATTATTATTATTATTATTATTATTATTATTATTATTATTATTATTATTATTATTATTATTATTATTATTATTATTATTATTATTATTATTATTATTATTATTATTATTATTCGTGTAGGCATTATTATCTCGACTGCAGCTGCAGATATGTTTTTGGCAATGGAAATGTGAAGTTACAGGCAAGTATTGCATCTATAAACTTATACAGGCCAGTAGATGAAGCATTATTCAGTGGTTGACTGTCCAGCAAAACATAAGAAGAATATCTTACATAACCGGTAATGCACATTCAAATAAATGGGCATCCTTGCTACTGAATATTAACCTCTCCTAACCAAAGTGCATCAGCATAAATATACTGAGTGAGTTGGCTATGTGGTTTGGGCTCTGTAAGTGTTAGCTTGCATTCAGAAGATGGTAGGTTTGAATTTACTATTGACATCCCTCAAGATGGTTTTCCATGGTTTCCCCACTTTCACATCAAGTAATTGCTGGGCTATATCTTAATTGAAACCAGAAGGAACAGCTGTGGTTTCAATTAAGATATAGCCCAGCAATTACTTGATGTGAAAGTGGGGAAACCATGGAAAACCATCTTGAGGGATGTCAATAGTAAATTCAAACCTACCATCTTCTGAATGCAAGCTAACACTTACAGAGCCCAAACCACATAACCAACTCACTCAGTATATTTATGCTGATGCACTTTGGTTAGGAGAGGTTAATATTCAGTAGCAAGGATGCCCATTTATTTGAATGTGCATTACCGGTTATGAAAGATATTCTTCTTATGTTTTGCTGGACAGTCAACCACTGAATAATGCTTCATCTACTGGCCTGTATTAGTCTATAGATGCAATACTTTCCTGTAACTTCACATTTCCACTGCCAATTGTTTGATTTTATTCCTGGAACGTATCAACCAAGTTCAGTTGTTTGCATGATTGGCGGAATAGTCTTTCATGCTACCGCAGTATGCTCTTATCAGTCTTATAAATTATTTTCTTTCCTTATGATGGATCTACCTATTCTTTGAATCATGAATAGGTGTTATCTGTAGTGGCAAATGTTCTCTACAATAATGTTACACATTTACATTCATTTGGTATGGTCATATTGCAGCAATTTCATAATAGAAAACATAATATGTGCAAATTGTAAAATGCAATGTACTCTGCTTAAAAATGCTACTTAGGAAACTTGGCCCCAAGATACAAAAGTAATACTGTATTTCTCCAAATCCAAGACAACTCAGAATCTCGTATGAAAAATCAAGGGTCGTCTTGCATTCACGATCCAACAATTATGAACACCACTGGCAGCTACAACGATAACCACGCTGCTTCTTTTCACCAGAGGTGCACGCACACACACAAAACTTGTTGACAATCAACGTCTGCCTCTTTAATATACGTAAGAGAGGTATCTTAAAGGGTCCACCTTTTCATGTAATGTTATAATGATATAATGGTTAGAATGGTTATAACATTATTTGCATTGAAAAGGTGGACCCTTTAAGTTACCTCTCTTAAGTTCTCAGTTCAATACGGATATAAAATGAAATTCTTAAATTTAAAACTTTAATATACATCGCTAGCTGCAGCAACTGGTTGTACAGTGCCTCTGTGTATCATCACTGGATCTTGGGAAATAGTGAAAAGAGAATGACATTCTATTAGCCTCTATAAAAACGTTTTTCAAATCCACAGATCGGCATCAAAACATGCGAGCCTTCAAATTTTTATAAAGGCCACAGCTTCTCAGTGGCAGAGTTATAATGTGTCTACTGTGCCTGCGCTTAATAAAATTAAGTTTTATAGACAGCAGGAATATTTTCGTGATGGATTGTCGTATTGTAAAAATACGTGGAACAGTTATTGCCGGCAAATTTTCAACGGGTTCTCGTCGAGATTATGATGCTAATTTTAAGTTAATGGTTATTAAACATGTGGAAATGAAGAATAATTGTGCAGCCACAAGAAAATACGGCATAGGCCTAAGTAAAGCCAATATTCAGCATTAGCATGAAGACAAAGATAACTTAAAAATTGCATACTGTACAAAAAAATACACTCAGTGGCCCGCAACAAGGACGCTTCAAAGAAGTTGAAGAAGAAAATGTGAGGTATGTGCGTGAAAAACGCAAGGGTGGTATGTCCATACCACAGCGCAATAAACGTTTTGGTTGACCTTCAACATCTGCGTTGTTATTAGGCCTATACATCGCTAGCTGCTGAAATCAGCCAAAGCCGGCAAGCGAGACGTTCATGTAGCGGCAGCTGGTTGTACCTGACGCTCAGTAAAAGTAACAGTTTTATAGACAGCAGGAATATTTTCCTGATGGATTGTCAAATTGTAGAGATGTGTGGAACAGGTATTGCCAGCAAATTTTATATGATGCCAATTTTAAGTTAATGGTTATTAAACCTGCAGAAATAAAGAATAATTGTGCAGCCACCAAAAATATGGCATAACTAAAGCTAATGTTCAGCGTTAACATCAAAACAAAGATAGTCTAAAAATGTGTACTGTACAAGAAAGGCATTCATATAATTTTACAAACCACTTTTTAAGGCTGATTTAATTTCTTGAAGGAAAAAGTGGGGGTCATCTTGCATTCAGGACCGTCTTGGATTCGGTGAAATGCGGTACTTACAAGAATAATCTGAAAATTATATTTTTTTCTTAGTTGTAAAGTACCAGTAGTCTTTGTATATAACTCTAAACCTTACATGAAACAAGATAATAAAATCCAGCTAGCTTGCCCGGATATCAAGTTTTAGTTTGTTTTCTGCAGTATGAGGGTTATTTTTTTTCAACCTCCAATCGGTCGCAAAATTAACATCACAGTGAGAATCTGATGAAGCATTGTGCTGATGTGTTGCAGAGTGTCTCTAATATGCCTGTCGACCACATCACATCACTCGTCCGTTCTGAGTACGCAGCGAGCACATAAACATGCCTAGGACAACAGAGTCTCCTGCCAAATGTGAAGTGCGTTCTGTCATTCGATTTCTTCACACTTGGCGGGAGACTGTATTGTCCTAGGCATGTTTACGTGCTCACTACACGCTCAGAACTGACAAGTGTGTCATGATGGGGTCGACAGGCATACTGAATGTATGCGCAATACACCTGCACAACACTTCGTCGGATTCTCACTGTGCTTTTAATTTTGCGACCGATCAGAGGTTGAAAAAATATATCCCTCGTAGAAATTTGTGTGTATATGGATTAGAATGTGTTAACTCTTTTATATGTTAAAAAAATTCAAATTAAGTACCTACCATTTTCAGAGCTTAATGCTTACTTCTCTCAGCAAGGATTAAAGGATACTTCAGGTCTCAAAGGTAACTGTCATGTTCAGTTGGCAGTTGATATTCTGGAATGCCATCTTATATTCTCTAAAATATATTATTATGTACATGTACATTATAAAATTTAGATTAATTTCTGGGGGAATATTACTTTTCAATAACTAAAATCAGTTGTTATTTATTATTTTATTTCTTTTTTGTTCATATCTGCCTACTAAGGACCACGTTATTTCACCTGTCTTCTTTGGGCTTTAATCTTTTATTCATTACAGGTGTTGCTCTTTTCTTTCCTCCGTCCATGTCTTTCCCATCTTCAACTTGGCCTTTCTTGAAAACCGGGGTGGTTTTTAGTTTTCTCCTCTGTGAGTTGCATTTTTGTATAACTTCATAAGTGATCCCCATCTCCTGTAGGTCACTTTTCACCTCCTTGAACCAAGCTGGCTGGGTCTTCTTATCTTTAAAATAGGTAAAGAACTGGGTCGATAATGATGTTGGTTTCATTCTTAGCATGTGACTATAAAATTAAATTCTCCTTCCCCATATGACATCAGAGATCTTCTGGTCATGAGAATTCAGCTCATGGTTATGCCAACGTATAAATTGTAACCAGAATGCCCGTACTTTACCTTCGGCAGAGAGCATGGGTTGGCGCCAGGGCATGTACGGTCCATGCTAGGAACTACAAAGAGAAGGGTATTTGAATAAGTTATTTTTAGAATTAAATTTCTTGTTTATTCAAGTTAGGCAAGAAATATATCACCTTCTACAGATGTGAAGGATGGATTTGAGAAAGTCCAAACAACGGTCGGAAGAGATGCTGTCCCTCGGTGACGGTGTCGGCGATGTCCTGCATTGTCGGACTCCTTCCCCCTCATCATGGATATCCTCTCAGCACCATGGCACCATGTTATCTCACGGCGTTTGACGGATCTTGAAGGTCCGATGAGGATTGGGATCAAACCCGCGAGTCTGACGCCTAATGATCATTTGCGTGCAACGTGGAATAAATAATTTAGAATTTAATTCCACTGAGATCCCATGAAGGGAGTAAAGAAGTGTATAGGCATCGCACAGAATGTCAATGAGATCTGACAAGACACTTCTCTACCGCACTTCACTGAATATTATTACACAACACAGTTCATAGAATCTACAAGTTCCACAGTTCACCATGAAAGAAACAGATTAACAAAGTTCAACGTAAATAATATGATAGTCATTTGATGCACTTGTCGACGTAACTCAAATAGAGCATCACAATTTTTAATGAAAAAGAGGATTAACACAATCCAAAAAATAAAACAATGGTCGTTCGATATACTTGCCGACATAACTCAAATTAATAGAGCATCGTAGTTCACAAAATCTTGAACCTTTTCTGATACTAAGGCAGTCTTACGAAAATAAATTACAGCACAGTTTTTGCAAAATAAATTCTATCATTGAGGCACAGTCTTGTGAAATAAATTAAAGAACAGTTTTTAAGAAATAAATGCAGTTACTAAGCCACAGTCTTATGTAAATGAATTAAAGCATTATATTAGAGTTTAAATAATAATTCACGATTATTCTCTCGAAGAAAGAATGTTAATTACTCAAGCTTTTCCAATTTAACACACAATTCTATTGACGACTCAGAATAATCTATCACCTCCTATCTCACACAGAATTACGGTCCAAAGTTGTCACCTCTGACACTTAGAAATTTAGACACAAACACTTGTACTTTTTAACACAACTATCGTCGGCAGTCTACCGGATAGAGTAACGGCTTCGAATAGATATCTCAGTAGCTGACCCGCACACCATTGCAGCTGGGAATACATCCAGATACTGACTTATGCTAGCTAATGAGCTCCTTTTATATCTGTAGACCAGGCAGTGTGGTTTCAAATTCAACAATCTTCTACCTTCAATTACTCGGCTATCCCACCGCCGATTTTGATTGAATTTGATATACTACCCTTTGTTATTAGGGGCTACATGATAATGTGGTCAGAATTTTTATATCATATTAGGCACTGGAGATCATGAGATGGAAGGAATGGAATGTTCCGATGGCTACGTCATCTGTCATTGGCTGGCTCTCCTGCAGCGAGTGGGTTGCATGCCTAGCTGCTACATCCGTCACCCACGTGTACAGCAGTCTTTTCAAACCTCTCATACAGGTTTTGATACGAGTTGCGCTAGAAATACTTTGATAGTGAATGTTGTGGTGACATTCCTGTTTCAATATGCACCTTTGTCTTTAATTGGGCCAAGAATATTCCTTAAGATCTTATTTCCTTTAATTTCCAGTTTTTCTATCAGGCCTTTCTTGTTTATTATTATTATTATTATTATTATTATTATTATTATTATTATTATTATTATTATTATTATTATTATTATTATTACACCTTCTCCGGCCAGTTAAACTGTGTGCCTCCTATAAGGCCATCCATATAATCTAACTTGAACTGATGTTATGCAAGATACTTTGGTTTTCAGCCATTAGATGTCTCTACCATAGCTTTAATTCCTCCATCTTGCAGGGTAAACTACAATTATTCCATTAAGAAATTAGTAATTTTGAGCTTTTTTCAACCCAATTCTTAGGATTTTTTTCTTTTTTATGTATTAAAGTTGTCTACACTTCTGCTGGTCCCCTCTTCTATAGTAATCAACCTATCAGAACTTTGTAAATTGTGGGTTTGTACAGGAATCCAGCCTATCAGTAAAGAGTTCTGGAATCTTCCCCTCAAAATTACTATAAAAGCTGGGCGCTTTAGAGCCATATTGTCTTCTTCATTGCTCCAGTTAATTGAGTGTGGTGTGTCCTAAGGGAGGCAGGGGCAGCAGGTGGTGTTCAGAAGGCCCAGCAATGCAAGGTAATAGCAGAATTTCCATAAATATGTGATAGATTCTGTGAACAGCTTGAGGGGAAGGTTCAACCTTTTTCATTTCATGTCAGTTTCTAAATTTGGTTGTCTAAATGTAGAATTTTCGGCAAGTCTGAGGACTCTGTTCTGTTCCCTACTGGGAAATATGTAATGTAAGGGAACGAAGAGTGATTACCCTCTGTTGGTTCCCATTTGACTTGGCATGGGGTTTCTAAAGTTTCTAAACCTCTAAAATTCTTAACACTTATTTGGTATTTAATGTTTCTCATTTAGTCACTGTGGTGTAGAATAGGCTTAGCCTCTGTATCATTAGGCGCTAAGCCTACTTAAGGTTTTAAGTATTTCTAGAAGGTGATGATGATGACCTATTTACAGGTCAAAACCGGTACTGTTTTAATGTAAATAATTCTAAACATTTTGTAAAATAAAGTATTGATTAGGTGGAAAACTCATCCTTCAAACTTGTGTGCTTAAATTATCAATACAGACAATGAAGCTGAGAGATTATAGTATTCAAAGACCGAACATTACTGCCTACTGGCCATGGGTATGTATTGCAAAGCGCAAGTATACTTGCATGACCATAGGTCGGTAATGTCTTTGAGGTTGAGCCACAAGCCTGTGGTAATGTGATGGGGGGGGGCCCACATAAAATAAAGGGTGGTTGGTACGCGTGGATGTTGATGGGGTGGAAGAAGTACATTTGGTTGTAGGGCTGTTTTGTCATCTGTTATGTAAAAAAAAAAAAAAAAAAACAAGGCATCACAGCTATATGTATTCGATTGACTATACAGATGAAGGTGGTCTCGGTCGGTCGGTCGGTCGGTCGGTCGGTCGGTCGGTCGGTAGGTCGGTCGTTCAGCAACCAGTCAGTCAGTCAGTCAGTCCTGATCTGCATTTAGGGCAGTCGCCCAGGTGGCAGATATCCTACTGTTGTTTTCCTAGCCTTTTCTTAAATGATTGTAAAGAAATTGGAAATTTATTGAACATCTCCCTTGGTAAGTTATTTCAATCCCTAACTCCCCTTCCTATAAACGAATATTTGCCCCAATTTGTCCTCTTGAATTCCAACTTTATCTTCATATTGTGATCTTTCCTACTTTTAAAGACACCATCCAAACTTATTCGTCTACTGATGTCCTCCCACGCCATCTCTCCACTGACAGCTCGGAACATACCACTTAGTCGAGCAGCTCGTCTTCTTTCTCCCAAGTCTTACCAGCCCAAACTTTGCAACATTTTTGTAACGCTACTCTTTTGTCGGAAATCGCCCAGAACAAATCGAGCTGCTTTTCTTTGGATTTTTTTCCAGTTCCTGAATCAAGTAATCCTGGTAAGGGTCCCATACACTGGAACCATACTCTAGTTGGGGTCTCACCAGAGACAAATAAGCTCTCTCCTTTACATCCTTACTACAACCCCTAAATATTCTCATAACCATGTGCAGAGATCTGTACCCTTTATTTACAATCATATTTATGTGATTACCCCAATGAAGATCTGTCCTTATATTAATACCGAGGTATTTACAATGATCCCCAAGGGAAACTTACACCCCATCAACGCAGTAATTAAAACTGAGAGGACTCTTCCTATTTGTGAAACTCACAGCCTGACATTTATCCCCGTTTATCATCATATCATTGCCTACCGTCCATCTCACAACATTATCAAGGCCATTTTGCAGTTGCTCACAATCTTATAACTTATTTATTACTCTGTACAAGTGTGCCGTAAAACTACCCCTGTCCACAATCTGTATCCATTTATACAGGTGAAAAGTTATATGTTGCCTAAAAAGTTAATTGTAGCATGATTCTAAGTGGTCAATTCACAATAAATAAATAAATAAATAAATAAATAAATAAATAAATAAATAAATAAATAAATAAATAAATAAATAAATAAATAAACCAATCAATCAATCAATCAATCAATCAATCAATCAATCAATCAATCAATCAATCAATCAATCAAGCAATCAATAAAAAGTAAATAAATAAAATAAAATAAAAATAATACCCACTCCCGCAAAGTTTTGTTGGTTTTCCTAAATACCCCGACTTCTTGAGGTTGTCCCTAGGTCTTCCAGTACCACTCCTCAAACAATTAGGTGACCTCCAAGTAGCCCAGCTGAGCTGATGTCCAGGAGGTTGAGATTCATAAGGGACGTCCATTCAGAAAGGTGTTGTATTCTACTTCGCCACTGGTCTCGGTATGCTGTTGCTGGTGATTTAAAATTAGACTTAATTGGTAAATCATGCCTTCAGATGTGACACTATAACTTGTGTCCCTTTATCCTTGAAGATGTGCATCTCTTTTCAGGCTCACACCTAATAGAGGTGAGTTGTATGAACCTTTTTAACCACATACTAGCCAATTTTCAAGAAAGGTGATAAGGAAGTTTTGAAGAACTACAGGGGTATTACTCTAATATCCCATGTTGCTAAGATAATGGAAAGGATACTGGAAAGTATAATAAGGTTGAGGGTTGAGAATCAGATACAGGAAAATCGGTTTGGTTTCAGAAGTGGAAGGGCAACAATAGAGCCCATTTTCATTATGAGACAACTAATGGAAAAGCATTGGGAGTACGAGAATGATATGGTGATGACATTCATTGATATTGAAAAGGCATATGACAGTGTCCCCAGGATGAAAGTTTGGGACAGTCTGGTGCAAAAAAGGAATTGGACAGGGATTAATAAAAATGATCATGATAGTGTATAAGGAATGTTGTAGTTGCATGAAAACACAAGTTGGCAGGACAAGTTGGTTCAAAATAACTAGTGGGCTGAGACAGGGAAGTGTTCTATCACCAATCCTGTTTACAATAGTAATGGATGACATCATGAGAACAGCAAAAGCAGCATATGGAGGAAGAGAAATGAACATGATGTTATTTGCAGATGATATTGTGATTTGGGGAGAAGACGACAGAAAGGTTCAAGAACAGTTGAATATGGTGAATGGGAAGATCGAAGAATGTAGATTGAAAATAAGTGTAGAAAAGAGTAAAACTCTTGTTATGACTAGAGGGGAGAAAGAAGGGAAAGGTCAGATTAGACTTGCAGACAAGCCCCTGGAAGTAGTGGAAACGTTTAAATACCTGGGGAGTGAATTAATGGAGAATGCTCGACTGGATGCTGAGATTAGTAAAAGGATTCAAGCTGGAAGTTGTTTCTATCATAGTGTAAGAAACATGTTACGGGACAAAGATGTGCCAACGGAAGCAAACAGGGGCGTATTCTCCTTGAATGCAAGGCATTCATTGCATGCGTTGATAACACAAAGAACTGTCTGGTGTACGATTTTAGGTTGTTTCAAGTCGAATATTAACTTCATTTCTCAGAAGTTCAAAAGGTCCGCGCAACTGTACTGGTTCCGTTGCTTGACTACGTGTGGTGCTGGTGTAGTCTCGCCGTCTACACCACTCTAGGAAGAAAGAGACAGCGAATGGACGAGTTCAGGAAGAAAGGCATTCAATCTTAAAATTGCATTCGGTGGCAGACGTAGTTCTGAAACCCTCCGAACGATGTCGTTGCAATTGAAACTTGGTCAGAATTTGTCACCCTATATCCGTGCTACCCTCTGCCATCTGTTAGCAACTTGGAGAAAGTCGGCATCTTTACAGCGAACGGGACCCACAGATTACCCCCCAGCGAGAACCCAACGTGACGAAACTGACCAATGCCACTGGGGTGACTTACCTCCAGTGCTTAAGTTGTGGCTAACTAGTGAGTTAATTCATTGTATTTTCGGTGTTTTATTATATCTTGCGCAGATGTGGTATTAACGATGGATGAGTCTAAAACGGATATAATTGTAAATCAGTTTGAAAAGCCGGGAGACCTCAACCTTCCCTCGTAAATTTCTTCCTCTTCTTCTTCTTAATCTGCTTACCCTCCAGGGTTGGCTTTTCCCTCGGACTCAGTGAGGGATCCCTCCTTTACCTCAAGGGCAGTGTACTGGAGCTTCAGACTCTGGGTTGGGGGATACAACTGGGCAGGATGACCAGTACCTCGCCTCACCTGCTATGCTGAACAGGGGCCTTGCGGGGGATGGGAAGATTGGAAGGGATAGACAAGGAAGAGGGAAGGAAGCGGCCGTGGCCTGAAGTTAGGTACCATCCCGACATTTTCCTGGAGGAGAAGTGGGAAACCACGGAAAACCACTTCGAGGATGGCTGAGGTGGGAATCGAACCCACCTCTACTCAGTTGACCTCCCGAGGCTGAGTGGTCTCCGTTCCAGCCCTCGTACCACTTTTCAAATTTCGTGGCAGAGCCGGGAATCGAACCCGGGCCTCCGGGGGTGGCAGCTAATTACACTAATCACTATGCCACAGAGGCGGACCCTCGTAAATTTAAAAACAGAAAACAAGAATTGTGTACGCACGTTCAATCCAGAAACTTACAGTAAAACTGTCTGACTCGAGTTCACCTACATGTAATTAGGGTGAGTAGAATTGAAATTTACTTAATACGTTGTGTTAACTGCATGGTTACTAGTTGCATGCCTCAGTGGAGATTCCAGGATACGCCACTGGAAGCAAAGGATACTATGTACAAGATGTATTACGTACCCATAACAACTTATGGAGCAGAAACTTGAACAATGACAAAGAAGAATGAGAGTCGAATACAGGCAGCTGAAATGAAGTTCTTGAGGAGTATGATACAGAAGAGTAGAAGAGACAAAATAAGGAATGAGAAAATCCGGGAAGAAATTGGAGTGGAAAAAATGAATGATAGAATAGAGAAGAGCCGAGTAAGATGGTTTGGGCACATAAAGTGAATGAGCGACGAAAGAATGCCAAAAAAGGTGATGGAAATGCAAATGCAAGGAAGGAGAGCCCGTGAACGACCACAATTGAGATGGAAGGATACCATCCAACGCAGCATTATAGAAAGAAACCTGGACTGGGACACAGTGTTGGAAGAGGAGTGGTGGAAAGACCAAAGAAAGTGGAGAGGAACCATATTTGCCCCTACCTGGCTACAGCTGGATAAAGGGAAATGATGATGATAATGATGACTAGCCTTCCTGTCATTCTTAAATCTCTGACAGTAGCAGGAATCAAACCCGGACCTCCAAGGATGACATGCTAATCGTTTTGCTATGGATGCTGACAATTTAAGTGAGGAACACAAACATTTGTGAAATTTCTTTGCAGAGAATAGCTATAGAATTGACATGAAGTCACTGGACTTTACACACATTCAGCTACTTTTCCACATAGTCTCCATGCTTTTTCAAATATTAGTCTTATCATGAGATAAGTTTTCTAAATCCTCATCCCAGATGTTGCTGCCTGCGATGAGAGTCCCTTTTTAAAATACAAACAAGTGAAAGCCAATTTAAATGGTGTTACTGACCAGATTTGATGCACATTTGATTTTATATAAGATTCAGTCTTACAAAATGAACATTTTCATAGTCACCACCATGCTCATTGATATCCACATGTTATTTTCTTAAAATGGGTTAACTCTATGTTCAAGGTCTCCAAAATTATTATTATTATTATTTTAACAATTGGCTTTACGTCGCACCAACACAGATAGTTCTTATGGTGATGATGCGATAGGAAAGGCCTAGGAGTGGGAAGGAAGCGACTGTGGCCTCAATTAAGGTACAGCCCCAGCATTTGCCTGGTGTGAAATTGGGAAACCATGGGAAAAATCTTCAGGGCTGCCGACAGTGGGGTTCGAACCCACTATCTCCCGAATGCAAGCTCACAGCTGCCTGCCCCTAACTGCATGGCCAACTTGCTCAATAAAATTATTTTCCTCCTTAATGCAGGGGAGACTCTTGTCACATATCATAAACTATTAATACACATATGTACAATGGGCAGATTTCATATTTCTGTGTGCCGAGCTGGGTAGCTCAGATGGTATAGCGCTAGCCTTCTGAGTCCAACTTGGCAGGTTCGAACCTGGCTCAGTCCGACTGTATCTGAAGGTGCTCAAATACGTCAGTTTCGTGTCTGTAGATTTACTGGCACATAAACTCCTGCAGGACAAAATTCTGGTGCCTCAGCATCTCTGAAAACTATAAAAGAAGTTACAGGGACATAAAAACCAGTAACATTATTATTACATTTCTGTGCCTGTAGGCATGTTTATAGCATGCAACTCTCCCACCAAAAATGAACACTAGTCAAGTATCAAACAAAAACAGAAAATGGTACACTGTAAACATAATATTTAAAATTACACAGAACCAGATCATTAGAACAATGGTTAGATTATTAGCAGAACTAGCAGTTACCCGCGGCTTCGCTCACATGGATTTCGTAATTTGATAAAAGTAATCTTTCCTCGACATTGTACTAAGACATTATCTGAAAATCCCTAAAATATACAAATTTACCGAAAAATTGAGTTTCGTTTACCCCAGAAAGTCTTTGTAAACCACGTTTTTGATATTACCTTTTGAGGCTAACAAGACCATGCAACATAGAACTGTACATGGGAGAAACAGTCTTCTCTCAAGTTGAAAACAAATAAATACACATTTCTTTATTTTTAAAGGAGTTTCCAAATACCTATTTCCACAACAGTAACATCTTCAGTTTTTGGAATATAAGTATGCCCATAAAAGAATTCAAAACCTTTATCAGTCCTTCCCTACCCCCACCCCCACCCCCTTCTAGGTGGATTTTCTGAAAACAAAATATAAATGATCCTTTATTTTTAAGAGATTCCAAATACTAATTTTCATCTGTAACATCTTCAGTTTTTGAGATATATGTATCCTCATAAAAGGAATTCAACTTCACTTCTTTCTACGTCTCCCCCCACCCCCCACCCTTAAGAAGACTTTCTGAAAACAAAAAGAAAACATGTTTTTTTATTTTTAAAGGAATTTCAAAATACCTACATTCACGTCTGTAACAGCTGCAAAAAAATGCGTGTTTCTTTATTTTTAAAGATGATTCCAAATATTAATTTTCACGTCTGTAACATCTTAAGTTTTTGAGATATAAGTATCCTCATACAAAGTATTGAACTAATTTTTCATTGAATTCACCTCCCTTAAGTGGATTTTCCAAAGACAAAAGTTTATGTGTCCCTTTACTTTGAAAGAAAATTCCAAATACAAATTTTCATGTCTGTAACATCTTCGGATTTTGAGATATAAGTATGCTCATGAAAAGGATTCAACTCCTTTTTCACTCCACCCCCGCCCGTTTAGTTTGTTTCCCCCCACCCAAAAAATTCATGTTTCTTTATTTTTAAAGGAGTTTCCAAATACATATTTCCACATCTGTAACCTTAAGTTCTGAGATATAATTTTCTCCAGAAAAAGAATTAAATTGCTGGGCTGAGTGGCTCAGACAGTTAAAGCGCTGGCCTTCTAACCCCAACTTGGCAGGTTCGATCCTGGCTCAGTCCAGTGGTATTTGAAGGTGCTCAAATACGACAGCCTCGTGTCGATAGATTTACTGGCACGTAAAAGAACTCCTGCGGGACTAAATTCCGGCACCTCGGCGTCTCCGAAGACCGTAAAAGTAGTTAGTGGGACGTAAAGCAAATAACATTAAATTAATTATTAAGAATTAAATTTTTTACTTCCTTTCACACTCTCCACTCAAGTGAATTTTCCAAAAACAAACAGTATCCATTTCTTTAAAAGAGCTTCCAAATACCAGTTATCATGACTGTAACATCTTCAGTTTTTGAGATATACGTATCCTCGTAAAAGGAATTCATCTCCGTTTTCATACCCCCCCAGCCCCCCACCAAGTAGATTCCCACGCCAAATGCGTGTTTCTTTATTTTTAAAGGAGATTCCAAATACCAGTTTTCACGTTTCTAATATCTTTCGATTTCTGGTATATATATGTACTAGCAATTGTACCCGTGCTTCGCTACGGTATTCCAGATTGTATACGGATATCAAAGTGAATAATAATGTTTAAATTGCATGTAAATTGGCGTTATCCGAGAAAAAGCATAGGGAGGTCCGCAGACGATGTTTCCAATGTAAAGTGCAAGTTGTGGAGTTGTGATGATAAAGACAAGTGCACATGTCTACCACAATTCATTGTTTTAGAAACGTTGAATGGGGTGAAATTTGTGTAAGATTTTCACACAGTGAATTACTTTTCAGATACTTATGCGACAGCTTCAAACATAGAATTTGGCTCACATATGGCTACTAGGTGGGCCAATATTCGTGTAGAATTTGATGATCCCATCTTTCCTATAAGTGAATCAAACCATCAATTGTACGTGTACAAGGTGCAAAATTTAGGTAAATCCAGAAAGAGAAAAATTTAATGTATAAGGGATAGAGATACGACAAAAGGTCATAAGACCGAAGTTGTAGATCACTCCAAATTGAACGGAGATTGTGCCTGCCATCCGTTTTGTGATACGACTTACCGTTTAGCCACGAAATACATCGAAAGGAAGGACTGCACCATCATTAAATTTGCCTCCATATTTCAATATTTTTCGGGGGTAAAAAATAAAAGTTTTAAACATCTCGTAAATTTTCCGTCGGATACATGCTAAAAGCTATAATTTTGCAAAATTTCAATTTTCTAACTTGTCTGGGAGATTGTGCTGCGATCTTGATATGGGGGAGTGGGTTAAAAATCAGGACTTCAAGGACACTTTTAAGCCCATAAAACCTGTAGGTTCTGGATAAATATCACCGACTGTGTTCTTATGCAGGTTTGAAACTCCCAGCATGTACCCCTCAGAGAATTATGAGAATTTCAGATTTTTCTAGGGATCCTGAAGTCATCAGCTTGTCTGGTACCAAGATTTAAATTTCTAAGGTGCCTAGAATGGTCTCACTAATTTACGTCTGTTTTCATTTTTATGCCTTAATTTTTATATATAGTACAGTATATATAGATCGCGCCTAACAGATTTCCATTTATTAGTGTGGATGATATTTTACCCGCTTCCATAGTGGTTCTAGGGGCGTCCTACTCCCACAGTACGTTTTCCAGGTAGTAAGTCATACTGGAAAATACACACGTCCATTATCTCGGTCATTTCTGACGATTTATTTTTTCACCCTTTCTCATCCCTAAGCCAAAGGGGGCTGAAATTAGACTTTAAACATCTGGAATGTTACTATTCATCTCAGCGACCCGGAAAACTATGGATTCGGCAGTATATTCGATTACTATTATATCTCACTCCCACTTCCCCCACCCTAGAGGGGGCTAAAATTTGAGTTTTAAAAAATCTGAATGTTACTATTCATCTCAGCGACCCTGTAAAGTATGGATTCGGCACTACTTTCGATGATTTGTATATCTCAGTCCCCTTGCCCCCCTCCCCCCGCCTCTAAGGGTTCCTGGGGTGTTTTACCCCCATGTGGTTTGTCTCCTGATATTAAAAATTCGGATTGTCACTATTCACCTCAGCGACAACGAATTCGACACTATTATTTCTATATATCACTCTCCCATCGCCCCCCATCACGAAGGGGCCTGAACTTGGACTTTTAAACATTCCGGAGTGTCACTGTTCCTCTCAGCGACTCTGAAAAGTATGGATTCGACACTATTTTCGATGATTTTTATATCTCAGCCCCCTCGCCCCCCCCTGCCCCTAAGGGTTCCTGGGCTGTCCTACTCCCACGTGGTTTGTCTCCTGATACTAAAAATCCGAAGCGTGCAATTCACCTCGGCGACCCCGAAAACTATGTATTCGACACTATTCTCGTTTAATTTTATATATCACTCCCCCTCGACACCACCCCAAAGGGGGTTGAACATGAACTTTAAAACAATCCGGAGTGTCACTATTCATCTCAGCGCCCCCAAAAAGTATGGATTCGACAGTGTTTTCGTTAATTTATGTGACCCCTCGCCCCCCGCCACTAAGGGTTCCTGGGCTGTGTTACCCCCACGTGGTTTGTCTTCTGATACTAAAAATCCAGAGTATACAATTCACTTCGGCGACCCCCGAAAGCTATGTATTCGACATTATTTTCGTTTAATTTTATATATCACTCCCCCTCGCCCCCCATGCGAAACAGAGCTGAACTTTGACATTTGAAAAATGGGGAGTGTCACTGATCATCTCAGCGACCCCGAAAACTGTGGATTCGGCACTTTTTCGATTATTTTTATACCTTGTCCCCCCTGACCCCCCACCCCTAAGGGAGCTATGGATGGCTTACCCCCACAGTGCTCGTCTCCAGATAGTAAGGCATAAGTGTACCAAGTTTGAAAGAAATTGCTCCAGTGGTTTAGGAGGAGATATGTCATTTACACACACACATACATGCATACATCCATTTTTATATATAGTAAGAAGAAGAAGAAGATTATGCTTGTTTTATTATTACATAGAGAAATTTTATTTTGAACACTGCAGAGATCTAAACTTAAACTGTATATCCGAAGAAATTATTCGAATCCAAGGAATGAATATTACTTCGCTCGCGGCATGCCCAATCATGAGAATGGCTTCAATAATATTAGTCATCAGTTTCAGAGTCTTGTTCATTGCAGAGGGCAGGATTCTTATTCTTAAGAAGGATAATTGGTGCCACAATCGTCCGCTCTAAGACGTTGAAGGGTACTCCAGGTGACTCCAAGTCTGTCGAAGTTCTGCCGTGTAGTCGATAGACTTGTAACTGTGTAGAACGTCGGGTAATTCTTGTAAAAGTTGCTTGTTGAAAGAAATGAATGACATGATATATGATAGCAAGAATGAAGAGGATGAAACCCGGCGCCGGAACATATGCCACTACTCTCCAATAGCTCAAGACTTAAAGTCCCGATCCGACGGACAAATCATCATCAACACCGTCATATGCCCTCACACCATATAAGACCAAGAACAGCTTCCTACGTCCTGGACGTAAAATGGCTCCTTGAATATTGTGTTCTCTACCTATCTTATGTACGTTGCCTAGCGACAGCGACTCTATGCATTTAATCTTGGTGACAGCACGTTGGATTGTCATATCCCAATGCATGTTTTCCGATGGCTTTTCGTTCATAACTCATCAACGGAAGCGAAAATGAAAATTCCGACTTCGAGGTGCATTCGGACCCCTTTCCATCTACGTATGTTCAAAATTTCAGATCTCTACGTGCTGTAGATTTTGCAGGGCATCGCGCACAGACACACAGACAGACAGACAAACACTTCCTTTTATAATATTATAGATATACATATTCTCATACAAATAATTCAACTATTTTTTCAAATCTTTCACCCCCACCCCACCCCACCCCCGTTAAGGGTTTTTCCGAAAACCAAAGAATACATGTTCCCTTATTTTTAAAGGAGATTCTAAATACTAATTTTCACATCTGCAACATCTTTAGTTTTTAAGATATACTGTAGATATGCTATTTTTGAACCTTCACCCCTTTTTTCAGTTCCCCTTAAGTGGATTTTCCAAAAAAAATTATGTTTCTTTACTTTTACTCGAAATTCCAAATACCAGTTTTCAAATCTGTAATATGTTACGTGTCTGAGATAATTTGCAGATATAGTCTTTTTAAAAACTCACCCCGTTTGTCACTCCTGTTCTCCCCCTATTCATTGGATAATCCAAAAACACAAAAATACGTGTTTCTTTATTTTCAAAGGAGAAACCAAATTTCAATTTTCATGCCTGTAACATCTTCAGTTTTTTTAGATATAAGTCACCTGATAAAAGGTGTTCAACCAATTTCCCCCCGTTTTTCACACCCCTTAATGGAATTTTCCGAAAACAAAAAAATACGTGTTTGTTTTGAATGGAGATTCCGAATACCAATTTTTATGTGTGCAAACTTTTTAGCTTTTGAGATATATATATTCTCATTTTAAAAATTCACCCCCATTTTTACCCCCTTAGCGACGGAATATCCAAAAATCCTTCCTTAGCGAGCACCTGCATCTTAATATGAATGTATCTCAAAATTTCATTTCTCTATGTCCAGTAGTTTTGGCTCGGCGATGATGAATCAGTCAGTCAGTCAGGACAAGTTATTTTATATATATAGATAGATTAGAAGATAATAAACCCTCAATTCATAGTTTTCTTCTTACTCTGACAGTAACAAATTTATCGATCAAATCCTCATAGTTGAAACAGCCTTCAGCTGGGATAATTGGCTTTGATGTGGAGAATAGACAATGCGTTCAATCTCTCTTCTGATATTGTAGAGTAAAAGTAAGATTTCAGCCTTTTAAGCGGCAAAAATGAGCTGAGTTCCAAGAGTTCTGTCGACATCTGGAAATGCAGACTGTAACTGCTCTTTTCTTACGAATTTACTCATTTCAAATGGTTCGTCACTAATCCCTTACACCTATAAAATTCGTGCAAACTGTACATATTTGTTTGGGAAGGATCATTCTAAATTAATTTCATATGAATTCTGGAACTTTGCTGTGTGTATAGAAATAAAGTCTGGAAAGTATGAAGATACCTGACATTAACTTATAACTTTCCTTTCTCATCACTAATTCAGTATGTAATTTGTCAAGAACACAGGGAAAAAGAGCTTCAACTTTTACTTTCTCTCTACTCTCTCTTCCCTCTACTCTCTACTTACTTTCTCTCTACTCTCTCTCTGAAAAGCCTTACATCTGATATGTTTTTGACATGCTCTATTGGTGAAAAATATGTAATTCCCTCCATGGGAACTTAGAATTTTTCATTCGGTATTGCTAGGCGGGCAATAATTCCATTGCGGAGATTTATGTCCCGTATGCAGTTATCAGACTGTGCCTCTTATAATGGGCTTCTGATAAGTTCACCTGCATACACCCCAGCATCAGTGGGTAGGGTCTGACACATCCTACTCTGATAAGTCTAGTGTCAGACCTAAGACGAAATGCTGGTTAATAGAACAAACACCTGAAAAGCCTTACATCTGATCTGTTTTTCTCTCTACCACTCAGAATACTTTCTCCATTGGCATGAAGTTTGGATTTGTTTTCGCTTTTATAACTACATTTCTAATCCAAATCCATTTTTTCAATCAATTTTGTTTGGTCCCACAGAGCAAGAGCCATGTACTATAGAATATACTATTTCTTGTATGTCTATGTTGACACATTGTAATTTCATATTTACAGTATTAAATCTCTGAAGTATATTCTTGCGAACAATTGTCATAAATGCCAAGTTGATTCAGAAGTCCTGAGGTCTCATTTAGCATGGGTGGTTTATCACTGGTATTATTGACAACACTGATATTTTAGACATAGTGTATTTGGTAAGTTTTTTTTTTTTTTTTTTTTACATTTAGTTCATGGTTCTGCGAAAGAAAGAGGTCATTCACAGCATTCAGTAGAACTATAGAAAAAAATCATAAACATTTTACTCCAGATTGAAAGAGAGTTTCCAGACAACAACTTGCACTTCTAGTGCCCACTAAATGTAATGAATATGCTGAGCAGAGCACGCGATGCACTTTCAGACTTTTTATTTTAATTTGAGTCCATAAACCTCTGTATTCTCCAGTTATATTATTTGCATTGTCGTAAGTTTGGTCTCTGCAGTTAGTATTGACTAGAGCCCGCATTTCCATGCACTATCAAATCTCAAAGTATGCATTATCATATAGCAAAACATGCACAATAAACTGGAAATTATGCCTTATCAAAATTCAGTTCCTTTTGAAACATTGTACGACTAATTTCTCCAAATTGTCTTGATTTAAGTTCATCAGTTTATTTGTCAACACATTCTTAAACACAGAAAATTATCTATCTACGTCACAAGAAGTGAAAGCGCATACTTAAATGATTTTTTTTTTTTTTTTTTTGCTAGTTGCTTTACGTCGCATTGACACAGATAAGTCTTATGGCGACAATGGGAAAGGAGAGGCCTAGGAGTTGGAAGGAAGCGGCTGTGGCCTTAATTAAGGTATAGCCCAAGCATTTGCCTGGTGTAAAAATGGGAAACCACAGAAAACCATCTTCAGGGCTGCCGACAGTGGGATTTGAACCCACTATCTCCTGGATGCAAGCTCACAGCCGCGTGCCCCTGACCGCACGGCCAATTCGCCTGGTTGAAGACATTTGGTACAAAGTGAGGTCAAATTGTACGTCTTTCACATTTTCACCACAATACGTCTTTTATAAGCTTGACAAATTCAAAATCATGTTTTAAATGAACCACTTTTTTCAACCTATCTCTAGCCGCTGCAGCTACGTCTCCATCTGATGATGGCAGATACATTTGAATGTCCTCAATTACTGGTAACGATTGCCTGCTGCGATGACAAAGACGTGTGACAAGTGAAAGTTCCGGGTAGGAAAATCCAGGATAACAATGGAAGAGGGTTCGGTGCGAAACCAAGATTTGTAAGCTGCTAGCTCAGTAACGCAGCATCACAGAAGTGTGATAAAACTTTTGTTTTGTTCATCTAACATAGATGAAAAAATGAGCCATCAATGAGTAATGCACAATATACGGTTCAATTTACAGCAATGTATAACTGGAAGAATTTATTCCTAAGAATTGCAGAGATCAATGTGGGGCCTTCCTGCTTACGTCAATGTTTACTCAAGCAACAGATAAGAAAGTGTTTGGTTAATTGGATTATAGGACCTATACCTTGTGTACTAACTTTGGTTGTCACATAGGATGCCAGGAATATATTCTCTCCATCTCTCAGAAATAGACATACTGAATAACGTGGAAAAATGGTCCCAAATTCTACAAACCAACATTCATAAAAGGCCCTATCATGCAAGTTAACATTATATATGAGTGAAAGTCACAAGAAAAGCAATATTATGCAATATTAAATGTCCAAATATTCGCTATTAAATCCAAAATTGTCAAAATGTGCATTATACATGAATTTCCTCCTAAAAAGGCCAAAACATACAAAAAGAATGGTTATTGGAATCATAAGCCATGAAAGACATATTTGCAAAGTTTGAGAATTTTTTTAAAAACATGCATTTGCATGGAAATTCAGGCTCTAGTAATGACAATTGAATTTGTAGTCGAAATGTTGATCACTGCTTCACATAATTTCAACTATTTTAATTCATTTGTTATTTAATTTGAGACCTTAAACATAATGTGATTAAGTGTAAGAGACAGCCTAGAGAACATAATAAATAAATAAATAAATAAATAAATAAATAAATAAATAAATAAATAAATAAATAAATAAATAAATAAATAAATAAATAAATAAATACATTTTTATATATGTTCTGGGTTTAACAAAAATAAAAGGAAATGTTCAAGAAGCCTCCCAATTTCGTTCACATACCTTAATGTGAAATAACTGATCCATATGTGAGGAAAGCAATAGCAAACTACTTCATTCCACATCTTGCCTAGTACATGTCATTTTAGCACCACCATTGTTTTTGCCGTTTATAACCTCGTAACTTTTGATGGTACTATTTGAGAATTCAACCAGCCTCCTGGCTGGTCACCTAACAGACATATATGTGAGATGTCTATAGCTGAATCAACTATAATAAAGAAATATTTGACATGCTGTGACATCTGGTCTTTCTGTCACTCATTTGGCAAGCAATTTGCTTATTTCAGTACAGATTGTTGAAAGCAGATTGTTGGTTGTTGTATGATCATATCCTGACTTTCATATCGATCTATATGTTCCATAAGAGCAGATCAAACTCTGCCTGAAGTTTAAAAGACATCAAATGTGCATCACGTATTGTCCATTATGTTGTGAACAAAATTCTTTCTCGTGTGCACGAAGGGGGATTCTACAACTAGTAAGTTTTTTCACTACTGCACAATACTCTTTTCAGTACACTGTATCAGTACTTAAGTTTTGTTTCAAATATATGACTCAAAATTATTTTCTGAGGTTCCACAAGACTTTTTTCTTGTTATGAGAGTCAAGTGAAAGATTCTTGGGAATTTTTTGATGAGATAAAATACTGGACGTGTTTTTCAATCTGAAATACCCTGCACAGCGGTCATGGTCTTTCCTCCAAATAGTTAACATGCGCACAGTAAACAGAAGCGGTGATAAATGAATTTATTAAGTTATGCTTTACCATAAGGGGTTTAGAGCCAGGAGTGTCCAAGGACATGTTCGGCTCATCTGGTGCGGGTCTTTCTATCTGATGTTCATGGACGATGTTTGCATCTAGGTGCGAGACAATGATGATGATGATAATGGGGTAGGGAGAGGGTGAATGCAGTGTCGGCACATAGCCGACTCCTGTCGAATAATACCAACGGGTCTGCTTAATGCTTTACATTCGCATCCAACAGACGAATCACCATCAGCAGCATCATGTGCCCTCACTCCAGGTGAACATTGTAGAGAGGTTTGGAATTGAATCCAGGCTTTTGGCATGCAATCTAATGATTAGAATTTGTATACCACCACCTCTCCTACCTTGCTGGCCAAGATTCTCACCAACAGAACTCAGAATGGTTAACCATGGTGTCAGACCATAGAGTCTGATGCCTAAATGATCATGGGCACCGGGTAGAATATTTCTTTATAAGTAGGCTAATCACATAAAACTGATTCTCCATTTAAAAGTTGACATAAAAAACACTTCTGTTCACTAAGTGTGCCTGGTGGCTGGTGCCGTGTAGCTGTTAGCTTGCATTTGGGAGATGAAGCATCCAAATACCACTATCGGCAGCCCTGAAAATAGTTTTCCATGGTTTCCCATTTTCATACCAAGCAAGTGCAGGGTAATTAATGCTGAAGTTGCTTCTGCCCCATCCTATCACTTTCCTGTTCCACTGTTACCAAAAACCAGTTTGAGTTGGTGCAACATTAAACCACTAGAAACAAACACTTTTGTTTATTATATTTTCTATAGCATTTAGTAGTCTGTATACACTATCAAACTAATTTTTTTAAACTCTTCTTTTTCAGGCATTTCTAATTGCATACACCTCTGACTTCATACAGAAGGTGGTGTACCAACGTGAAATCTCACCAACAGGGACATTGCATGGCTATATTCATCACTCATTGTCCAGTGAGTTACTTGCTAAGTGTAATAACCAATAAAAAATAGTATTGAGTATACCCAGCAAGTTGGCCAAGTGGTTAGGGGCACGCAGCTGTGAGCTTGCGTCGGGAGATAGTAGGTTCAAACCCCACTGTTGGCAGCTCTGAAGATGGTTTTCCGTGGTTTTTAATTTTCACACCAGGCTATACGTTACTTAAGGCCACAGCCGCTTATTTCCTACTCCTAGTCCTTTACCATCCCATCATCACCATAAGACTTATCTGTGTCAGTGCGACATAAAGCAACTTATAAAAAAAAGATTATAGAGTACCAGAATTTTGTCCATTACAACATCCACACATTTTGGGTGAGCATTGTAGTTTAGTTGTGTAATAATCGTGGTCGCCACGACATTCACATAATTTGATTGCCCACCCGAATTAATTGTATATATATGTATCATGTATCATATGTAATTTTATTCATTATTAACGTCCATCATCATCATTTTTGTAATTGTACGTAAGAACGAGATATAATTTTTGATTGTAATATATTCGAATATTCCGTGGTAATGTCAAAACAGGTCTTGCGCTAACAGGCTACTTGGTGTTTCGCAATAGTCCAGGAAGGTTAATTTTGGATGGTTCTTGGAAACGTACGCAACAGCAAGAGGAAGCTACCTAATTTTGTTGTTGCGACGCAAAATAACCCCATATCACGTGCTCCTATCAGGAGGGCTTTTTCTGTCAAGGACAGACACTACATCTATATATCGAAAGGGTAGTGACGTATATCGGCTCTCATTGGAACGAGATGTCATGTGACACCAAGGGAGGAAGTGGGAATCTGAAGAGGATTTGTATAGATCTACACGGCATGGTGAAGATCATTCTTCTTCATTCTGTATTCTGTATTCCGTTCTCTCTATTCAATTAATTCCGGTGTGGAATTTCACATTGTAAGGCTGGTACAATGTTTTGGTACTCAGCAAAATAGGGAGTGATAGATTCAGGGTGGAATCCATTCCATGAAGCAGATGACGAGGATGATGCTGTTGGAAGAGGGACGACAACGATCAACCACGAAAGCAGACTATGAGAAGATCAACTCCAGTGAGCATTAGTAATCCCTGTTAACGCAAGTCCGCGCGTGTAGTAATGAATTGTAATCTCAGTCAATAAATTTTAATTTTGGTAAAAACTCAGTTTTACGTAATTTCATCTTTTTTTAAATAAATTTTTTTCTTTTTACGTCTTTAAATAATTGACTTTTTAATAGGTTCCCTATGTTTTCCCACATGGTACTTAATGGTTAGTATCCCTATACCTCACGACCGAGATAGTCTCATTAAATTAGGTTTAGTACTTTTTATATCTAAATTCCGTTTCAAATTACATTTAATTTTGAAGCCTGGCGTCCAGCGTGCAATTGTTTTTAATTATCTATATCGGGTGTTTGATCCGTTACAGTTGACGATCTATGAATTCTACTTGGGGTATATAGTTGGCTCTCATGCTGCCCAAGTGGGAGCAACTAACCTTGGTTTTGTTTAAGCCATATATAGAAAGACTTGCTGTAGAACCCATCGTTGACAGGATAATTTTTTAACATGTGCATGATGAAATTTTTTTGCACCCATCACATTGTTCCCCAGATTCTGCCTCTCCCTGTCAGCGGCTGTCATAACGTAATCACTTCCTTGCTCTCTGTGGCCCTTTGGAGTTTCATATTTCTTCCAATATTGATTTAGAGTTGATTTCTTTATTCCAGTATAAAAGAAAGCCAAGTACTAGATTAATATTAAAAAAACACTGACAGGTGTACCAAGCCTTTAAAATGTTGCTGAAACTATCTCCATAGCAACTCTCTTTATAGTCTATAGAGCTAGTTACTTGCTCTTGGCCTTAAACTTTCACATGACTGACACCAAATTTTCCCCTTATTTTTCATTGTATCGGAAAAAGGTATAGAACAAAAAACGTGCCATGAGCCATTTTTGAGGGATACATTGAGTTCTTTTTGCTTTAGGCCCCTTCTGAAGCACCCTCTTCTAATTTTTTTGGACAACTTATCATCAAAATCCTACTTGCTAGGGGCTTTACGTCGCACCGACACAGATAGGTCTTATGGCAACGATGGGATAGGAAAGGCCTAGGAGTTGGAAGGAAGCGGCCGTGGCCTTAATTAAGGTACAGCCCCAGCATTTGCCTGGTGTGAAAATGGGAAACCACGGAAAACCATTTTCAGGGCTGCCGATAGTGGGATTCGAACCTACTATCTCCCGGATGCAAGCTCACAGCCGCGCGCCTCTACGCGCGCGGCCAACTCGCCCGGTAATCCTACTTGACCTTATTCTAAACCAAAATACCAAGTTTCATTAAAACTCACCCATCCATTTTCCCATGGTGTTGTAACAGACACAGACAAATATTATACTGAACTCGACATAAGTTATTACAATGTCGTCACTATTCTTGTCAGAATACAATATTAACTGACTGGAATGTCGCAATTAAAAGCAATACTAACATACGAAATGTTCGATCAAATGAAAAACTGCACATTATCTCATCTTTCACAAACAGTACTATGCTGGCATTCTAACAGTGCCAAGTTCCAGAGCTGGAATGACCCAATCTGTTTTTCATTAAGTGTACACATTCCTCATTCATGCCAGTGTCTCTTAGCTGGAATACTATAGAGAACCAATGTGTCATGTACTAGGTACTTTCTGCCTATATTCAAGCAGGCTGTTCTACTCAGGATGCAGCAGTAATCCCATCTATTGGAGACAAGTCATGACTCCTCTTGTCTTAGTCTTCGAGCGACTGTTCCTTTACAATAATTTCTTTCTCATTTTGATAATCATCTGCACAATTTTCCTTGTTCATATGGGCTGATGACCATGCGGTTTTACACCTTAAGACAATCACTACAAAAACTACCACCTATTACAGGTTATGAACTTCATTCCATATTGTTGGTTGAATTCTTACGACGAGATAATTTATTGATGGTTATGAATTTCATGTTTTTGGTCCGTATTGAACTGAGAATAATATATAAGTAATAATAATAACAACGTAAACGTTTCCACCTTTTCAATACTACAATATATTCACAAAATTTATTGCAATCCTCCTACCACCATTGCCAGTTAAGGGACACTGGGACTGAGTTTTAGGCATATTTTGTCAAATATTTCGATTTTTTGATTTTAACATAATGCTCTACCCCTGAACATTGCGGATAAATTAGCGATATCATTTTCCACGTTCCGCCATTTTTAAAGACACAGCGGGACATTTAAATGCCTGCTGCACAGCCATTTAAACACCCCTTCCTCTTCGATTCTCACCGAACATTATCCTGCACACGCATTTTTGCGTTTTCATCACATAACTTTGAAATGTGGTGTATGGCACCAACACAGTACTGAAGGAGGTGTGTGTAAACCACATTGCTAAGAGAATGGGAAAAGGTTTGAGACAGATGCTACAAACTTGGAAAGTGAAGGGTGTGCAGTTAGGTGGCCGTTCAGGTGGTCTTACTAATGCTACAATTATCAAGCTTACCAGCTAATATAGGAATTATATTGTACAAATCACACTTAATGTTGCAAACATGAAAAATGCTATCTCTGCCACACTCCACTATTCCATATCCACCAACAGTAAGCCCCAACATAAGAAATGCCCCCACGGCTTAGATGATTGGTGCTTCTATAACAAAAGTATAGCAGAAGGTATGGTACCTCATTCACAAAATCCATGCACATGGCTACCAATTTAACCTTATTTTGGCTGTTTACACAAATAATAATAATGAAATTTTAACCTTAGTAAAGAAACTTACATTCAACAAAGCATCGCAGCACACTATGTAAACAAACAGGTTAGGAAACATGGCAACTACAAAATGGATCTAGAAAGTAGCATGGAACCCTGAGAGGTAATAGAATGTGGCCTTTTTCAATTAAAGAAAAGAGATGGTAATTGCCCTTGGATTACAACATTTATTTTTAAAAAGAAACAAAACCAGAAAGTCAAAATTGAAAGACCTTTACAAAGGGAAATTAAAGAGTTCTTAAGCATGCCTGCAGACATGTGCAGTGCACTAAAAAAAAAAAAAATCGCTAATTTCAAACCTATAGGATTCCTAATCCAATGATACATGTCAACTAAAATGAGAGCTAGTCCCATTCTGCTCAAATATTGAAATAAAACCAAACACAGAAGTACAGTAAACTTGCATCATTATCTAAAACACTTAAGGTAATGTGCATAGATTTTCCATGCGTATGCAAGGTGACACAGAAATACCAGGAGGAAAACCCCAGGGATAATTACAACATAAGACAAAGGTTAAGAAAAAGGGTATTGCCTCAAAACAAGTAGTATATGATCTTAGCTGAGAAGCCAAATTATTTCGACAAATTAAGCGGTGAACATGAAACTCGAGAGCAAACTCCTGTGTAAGGTAAAGATAAATTATCACATTTGAATTAAATTAAAAACCAAAAGAAACGTAGAAACAGTGCTTACCCTGAGAATGGGTTTCCCACGAAGGGAGCAAAGGACGAGTATGTTCACTCGTTAAGATGGTGAGATGATCAAAGACCCAGTTGCTACCTCGCTTCCATTGAAGAAGCGGGGAAGAAACAGGAAGTGGTGCAACCACCAAAGAGAACCAATCAGAATGCAGTATTCACCTTCGACTTTCACATTCACCAATTACATTTACTCTTATTTTCTCCAATCAGAAGTCTCTTTTTTCTTGCTAACACAGTGATAATAAATATTCAAGAAAAGTCTTTGTTTACGCAGCAGAGATCTCCCTTCCAGAACTGCGCATGTAGTACAGTATAGGGTGACACACAATAATTTGATCAAAAATGAAAACATTAAAATTCACAGATTTTTTATGGGTTGTATCAAAATTATCATTAGAGTTTTAAAACAGAATTTAAAATGATCTGGATAGTTCCAGGTTTATGAACCACCTTCCAAGTCCAGAAGTTCAAACAGATTAAAATCTTATACAAAATAAATGTTAATAAAATAAGGAATTTAAATCAATTCCCACTGCTGTCTTTATACTGCTACAAATGATAACTGTTTAACTAGAGCAGGTGATAGTATACTATTTATGTGTCTGCTTGATTCACAGAACAGCAAGCAAAATTGTACCGAGCGATGAGTGTGTGTGAAATCATTAGAATATGATTCCGAAACTCAGTGTGTCCGTAGTGGTGTAAGTGTTCCTTCCAAATTACTGGTCTTTGGCAGTAGTAAAAATGAAATGGCGTATGGCTTTTGGTGCCGGGAGTGTCTGAGGACATGTTTGGCTTGCCAAATGTAGGTCTTTTGATTTGACTCCTGTAGGCGACCTGAGGATGAAATGATGACGAAGACAACACATACACCCAGCTCCCGTGCCAGCGAAATTAACCAATGATGGTTAAAATTCCCGACCCTGCCGGGAATCGAACCCGTGACCCCTGTGACCAAAGGCCAGCACACTAACCATTTAGCAATGGATTTGGCAGTAGTGACTCTAAAGGTCTCAAATATTCTTTGTTAGCCTTCTATGAAATGCTGAAACAGCTAAAATGGAGAAGACTCCTTGTGGAGTAATATATCTTCAGACTGTGTGGATATGATGTATGAACTTCTAATGTTTTGAAATCTCTGCTCTTCAGAGAATCATCTGCTGTTATATTACCCAAAATCATTAGAATTCATGATTTCATTACATTAATTCCACATTTATTTTTTGGGTGAAAGAAATATCAAGAGAGGTGAAGTTCAGGTCATCTTCTAAAGCAACAAGAAAAGTATTTTAAGTTTTGTGGCAGTATAAAGTCAGCAGTGGGAACTTATTTGAAATCTCTTATCTTATTGCATTTAATTTTTTTTTGTATAAGATTTTATTCTATTTGGACTGAAATTTTGGACTTGGAAGAAGAATTGTTTCGATGTCATAAACCTGGACTTATCCAGATCATTTTAAATTACCTGTTTTAAAAACACTTATTTATGGGTTGTATCAAAAATTATCATTTATCTGTGAATTTCAATATTTTCATCTTTAGTCAATTAGTGTGAAACACCCTATACTTACATGCACAGTTCTGAAAGTGTATTTCCTGTTGCGTAAATGAAGACTTTTCTTGAACATTTACCACTGTGTCAGCAAGAAAAAAGAGACTTTTGATTGGAGAAAATTAAAAAAATGTAATTGGTGAATGTGAAAGTTGAAGGTGAATTCTGCATTCTGATTGGTTTTCTTTGGTGGTTGCACCATTTCATGTTTCTCGATCTTACCCCTCTTCTTTGGTGGGAGCAAGATAGCATTTGGGTCTTTGATCATCTGACCATCCTAGCGAGCGGACATGCTTGTCCTTTGGTCCCCTCGTGGGAAACCCGGTCTCAGCGTAAGCACTGTTTCTTTCTTTCTTCTTCTTCTTCTTATTAATTTTTTTTTTTAAACTTTGTTCAAATGTGATTAATTTACCTTCTTTTCTTATGCAAGACTTTGTCCTCGAATTTCACGTTCACCACTAATTTTGTCAAAATTACTTAGCTTGTCAGCTAAGATCATATATGTGAATATTGAATTTTCACGACCGCATTGTAATCGATACAGACTTTCAACGACGCGAAATCGGGAGGTTGTGGGTTCGGATCCCACTGGTGTCCAGCTGGCCATTTTTGTTCTGTACTTAACATCTCTTCAACACGTACTACATGTACGTAACACGACCTATATACAATTTGTTTGGAGACAATACCCTTTTTCTTAACCTTTGTATTATGTTGAAATTATCCCTTGAGTTTGCTTCCTGGTATTTCTGTGTCACTTTTCTTATGTACAGAAAATCTATACACATTACCTGAAGTGTTTTAGATAATGGTGCAAGTTTACTGTACCTCTGTGTTTGGTTTATTTTCTATATTTGTTTGCATAGAATGGGACTAGCCCTCATTTTAGTTGACATGTATCGTCGGATTAGGGTTTTTATAGGTTTGAATTTAGTGATTGAATTTATATTAGCGCACTATGCATGTCTGCAGGCATACTTAATAAATCTTCATTTTCCTTTGTAGAGTTCTTTCAATTTTTGAGTTTCTGATTTTGTCTCTCATTTCAAAAATAAATGTTGTAATCCAAGGGCAATTACCATCTCCATTTTCTTTCACAGCAAAAGGCTATGTTCCATTACCTCTCAGGGTTCCATGCCACTTTCCACATCCATTCTGTACTTGTCATGTTTTCTATCCTATATTATAATAATAATAATAATAATAATAATAATAATAATAATAATAATAATAATAATAATAATAATTTTTTTTTTGCTAGGGGCTTTACGTCGCACCGACACAGATAGGTCTTATGGCGACGATGGGATAGGAAAGGCCTAGGAGTTGGAAGGAAGCGGCCATGGCCTTAATTAAGGTACAGCCCCAGCATTTGCCTGGTGTGAAAATGGGAAACCACGGAAAACCATTTTCAGGGCTGCCGATAGTGGGATTCGAACCTACTATCTCCTGGATGCAAGCTCACAGCCGCGCGCCTCTACGCGCATGGCCAACTCGCCCGGTAATGATGATGATGATAATAATAATAATAATAATAATAATAATAATAATAATAATAATAATAATAATAATGCCTTTGTGGACTTCAGGAAAGCATTTGACAAAGTAAACCACAATACCTTACTTAATATTTTAATATCTGACCACACCCCACAACAGATGGTACAGAACATAAGTAACCTTTACAAACATAACCTGATTTCCGTAAAGGTCAACGATAGATTATCAGAGTGCAAAACAATAAACACAGGAGTAAGACAGGGTTGCGATCTTTCCCCTCTCCTGTTCATAATCTATATGAATGCTCTCATATGAGAATTTAAAGAAACAAGACATGGTTCCATCCACATTAACAGAAATCTACAGCTGGACACAATATTATTTGCAGATGACTTAGTGCTGGTCGCCACCTCACAAGATGATTTACAGCATTCTATGTATAACCTAAACCTAGTCTCAGAAAAGTACTCAATTGAAATATCCCCTGAGAAAACTAAGATAATGGCTTTCTGTGGCAAGGAACCAATAAGAAGCAAGATCTGCTTAAATAACAACATTTTGGAAAGAGTAAATGATATTAAATACCTCGGCTACAAACTATCTTTCTTTGAAGAACTGGACTTAACCGAGAAAATCTTCAAATTCAACAGATGTCTGGAAATCATCAATAAAGTTTTTAGACCACCATTAGTTCAAAAACACACCCACACAAGAATCTACAAAACCTTGGCAAGACCTGTACTTTGCTATGGAAGTGAAGCGTGGACCCTGAAGAAATGCGATGAGAGAAGAATAACTACAGCTGAAATAAAAATACATGCAGCGATTAGCAGGAGTCACTAAGTGGGAACACAAAAGAAATACAGATGTGCTAAATGACCTTAAAAGCAGAACTGTATTGGAATACATCTGTGAATACCAGAGAAATTGGCTAGAACACCTAAACAGGATGGACAGAAGCAGGATCCCCAAAGCAGTCATAAACTACTGCCCCGATGGGAAGAGATCTCTGGGACACCCCAGGAAGAGATGGCGTGAAAATGCAAATCTTTTGTATAGACCGTAAGAGTTCTTCTATAGGACTAATACATGAAAGGATGATTATTATCATCATTATTATTATTATTATTATTATGATTATTATTATTATTATTATTATTATTATTATTATTATTATTATTATTATTATTATTATTATTATTATTATTATTATTATTATTATTTTGAAGAATAAATGCATCAGGCTTCCTCTGACCATTGTACAGAGGAAACAATATGTTATAACAGATGCGGAGAGGGCAGCCAGGTCAACCAGACTCAAGACTTTTTGGGAGAAGAAAAGGAAGACAAATTTGTTTTAGTCTGATTTAAGTGCTCCAATGTGGGCGTAAACTCTGTAAATAAATAAATAAATAAATAAATAATAATTATTATTATTATTATTATTATTATTATTATTATTATTATTATTATTATTATTATTATTATTATTATTATTATTATTATTATTATTATTATTATTATTATTATTTGTGTAATCAGCCAAAACGGTTACAAGTTTCTTTTCAACCAGAAGTTATCATTTTCAATAATTGTGCATGATCTGCATCGCATTGTTTTCTTCTCATTTCTCTCTGCCAACAGTACAGCAGTGCATTATATGGAACACACTATAACAGGCGCATTAATCTGTATTTCAATTATGTGCAGAAGTCTAGCAGTACAGCGCTGACAAGCTCCACGTCCAACTGTTTCATATTATGCTAAGAAGTTGTGTTAAGACCAATTGACACTAACACTGCCTCGCAACAGTAATGCTGAACTACATGAGTTCCAGCATTTTATACTTCATTCGCCCTGGTATAAGTAATGGAAAAGAACAAACAAGTACAAATCAAGTCGCATACATAAAGATAAGAACATTGAAAGGAACGTAGGATAGGATACACAATGACAGGTCAGTGTGAGCTGTTCCTATCTTTCTGTATGTGCACTGATTAGCACTTTTTTGTTTCTTTTCATTGCTTGCTTGGTTTTGTTTAAGTTGTGTTCAAGTCTCCAGGCGTTGAGATATTTATTCTTAGTGAAGATAAAAACATACAAAAATTTTACTTTAATGGAGCTCCCATGGTGCTTTGTAAGTTATATTACATAATTACTTTAGTAAATTTGTGTACAGTTTGCCATAAGCTAATAAGCAAGTAAAAGAAATCAATAATGCTGTCATGACCCTGGTCAGAAACATTCTTGAAAGGATGCTACATTTCGAGTACCTAGGATGCTGGATTGCACAGGAATGAGATCTGGATGTAGAAAACTAAACCAGAATTGGCATTGCATGAGGTGTTTTTCTGAAATTAAAACATCTTGTGTGCCATCATGACTTATTAAAAATCCATTTGTGTTCTGTAAAGTGTCACTGTATTTACTTGTACAATTAATGCACTTTATTTGATTAAAATATGTAGGCAAAAGATCTGGCTGCATAAACTGATTGTGTAATTCTAACACACAAAGAATGATTTGGAAAAAAAAAGAGAAGAAGATTAAATATATACAGTACATAATCATTTTTTCAAAACCACAAACTTATTTCTATTTGGCATAAAATTATCGGTTTTCAGGTCACTTTTCTTCTGAACGTTCAAGAGCATAAGCTTACCTCTGGCAAATTTAACATATGGATTTTAAGTAAACTATGGGTACTAGGAATATGCTCTTTCTGTTAGTCATGGCTGCTGTAGACATCCTGGTCAATCATCTACTTTAGTAAAAAGCCACCTTTCAGCATTTGTCATTCCCTACATACCAGCACCGTTAGTGCAATGGTACGGCTAAGAGAAAATGTATCAGAATGAAAAGAGAAATGTCCATTAGTGTCAGAGTAGTGACCATACATTTAAACTCTTCATGGGAGCTCAGACTGTTAAATGAAGATTGTCCAGCCATTCCATAGCGCATTCATAGGCATTCACCAAGTCCTCCATATCCAGAGAAGGTTCGGGATGCAAATTTGGTGACAATATGCCATTTTGTTTGCTTTGGTGCACCACAGCCACAGTTATAGAGCAATGAACCACTTTGTCCATGATTGGTTTGGATTGATTACTATGAATTTTGTTTTCTGAATATTTATTTTTGGCCAAACTCCTTGCTTACTTTGTTGATCCTGTCCAAAAGAAATTGAGGGTCTTCTAAATATTGCCAGTTAGTGTGACAGTGTCATCTGCATAGGGGACTGTGTTTATTTGCTTACCTTTCCACAAAATACTCATAATTTTTAAAATTTGCAGAACTGAGAGCTGATAATAGCACCTGAAACAATATACAGCATGTATCCGTGATGATGTTACAAAATTTCAGGGATGGTGGAGGACTACAAATGGATCAATTTGAGATAAGGAACTGTAGTCCGGAAACGTTTGAGTCAAAAGTTATTAATGATTGTGTAGTAGGCCCGTTTCTTCTTCCTCCCCATTTAAATGCAGCAGTGTACACAGTGGTGCGCAAAGATGTACTACCCACATTCCGGTAACACATCCCATTTGCCCTTCATCAACGGATGTGGTTCCAACATGATGGAGCTCCACCTCACTGTGGACTGAGGGTTCGTGAACACCTGGATCAGACATTCCCTGCAAAGGAAGGGCCTGTTTCGTGGTCTGCTTGTTCACCTGATCTCGCCCCACTTAAATTCTTCTTGTGGGGCCATGTAAAAACCCTTTTGTACGAGACACCTGTCAGGACTGAGAGGATCTCTTGGCAAGAATTCTTGCTGCCTGCGATGCTGTTCAGATGACACCGGGGATATTCGAACGGGTACTGTACGACAGAACTTTGTGCAACAATGTCATGCCTTTTCAAACATTTGTTGATTTGTTGTAAATGGAGCAGCTTGTGAAACTTGTGTAGGGAGACAGACTTAAATGAGTAGAATTGTGCTTAACTTTTGACTTGATTGTTTCAGGAATATGATTCCTTATCTCAAATTGATCCATTCGCCATCCTTTATCATGCCTGAAAGTTTGTAACATCATCATAATTACACTCTGTAAAAATGAAATAGCTAAAGTACCGTACTAATCATATCTGTGTACAATGGCAAACCAGCAAAAAGAAGAAAATTCTTTGCTCTATAATATACAATTTGAGAAAAATATATAGTTTTAACCCCCTAATCATCAGCACATAAACACTACAAACACTTAAATGAGATAAGCATTTGCCAAAACATGTCCATTATTTTTTCATAAATAATCTTTTCAGATTATACTATTACTACTAAAATGTTTTCATTCCTCCCCTGAAGGAGGAGGCGGGCCTCTTAGACGGTGATGCTGTCTCTCAGGTCGGGAGATTTGTTACGGTGAAGGAGATGCTCGGAGAAGATGAGGGGGTTGACAGCCGTGGTCTATACTAGGAAGTGTCCCGGCATTCGCCTTAGTGCAGGAGAATGAAAAACCACGGAAAACCATTCTCAGGACAGCCGACGGTTGGGGCCAGCCGTGAGGTCCAGCCCTGTCCCATCTCCCAAATACACAGGTGTAGGGCCACGGTAGAACCGTGGCCACCCCTCCTCTGCTCGGTTGGCCGGTCAGAGTGCAGAGCTGTTTGGACCACGGACCAGCCGTGGCCACTTGAGGGCCGAGACCCACTCTGCATCTACCGACAAAAAAGAAAATTTAATGTTATGATATGATGAATAACGTTGGTAACCCTGGTGTTTTCTGCCAGAGTACAGCTAAAAAAGGTATCACGTGGCAAATAAAGACACGGTTGAGTGCATCATGTAAATAAGATGAGTATAGATTAAATGTACTTCCTTCATTATATGAGACCGGTTTCTCTGTTCATCTTTTCCTTGTCCCTATCAACCATCATCTAGATGCTGTAAGCAGGTAAGCCGTGTGGTCCATAATTACATAGCTCTGCCATCTGTTGGTAATATTATTAAGTATTATGAAGCTTTATTGAGTGAGTAAACAAAGTCGCTGCTGAACGACTTACTCAGCAGCTTTATCAGGCTTGATTACTTCATGAACGAACTAGTTCATTTGAACGATTCACAGTAAAGAGTGTGAATGATTGAAGTAGTTCATTGGAATGAACTGGTTCGACCCATCACTAATGCATATACTGCTCGACAAACAATCTAGAAATATCAACTTCTGGAAATGTTCTTGCAACATTCTAAATGTAACACATCTGAACATGCAAGGAACAATCAATATATTGGCCTCTCGATTGGAGTATGGTAGATCAAACTCGAATATTCAATTACATATACACAAACCACAGTGACAAAATCTACAAGATTCCTAACGTTTCTACATGTATATGGATAACAAATCATTACAGTAAGCTTCCAGAAACCCCCATATGTGTCGGAATGATAGTGGATTATACATAGAAGATATAATTAACCAAATGTTAGTTCCACGAGATAACAAAGAAAAGAACTCTAAACCATGGTTTAACCATATCTGTTACAAATCCAGGAAAGAAGCGTTAGATGCCCTTCATAAAGCCCTGGAATTTCAAACACCAGAAACACTTGCAGAATATTCCAAAAGGAGGAAACACTATAAAGCAACAATTAAAGATGCAAAGTAAAAATTCCAGAAAATGTCAGAAGAAAATATGATCAAGAAAGCAGAAGAGGAACCATTTTCAATCCTGAAGCAGAGACAACCAAAATATACGAGGCAGATCCCAGATCTGGGAAGATCATTTCACTAAATTACTACAAGCAAAGGAAACCTGAGATTTGACTGAAGATAGTGACTGGGATACAGCACCAATTGAATTATTCACAGTTGACAAATTACAAGAAGAAGTCCGTGAGAGTAAGACTAGGAGAACATATAACATACTCTACGAACATATCATAGACATTTGGGCAACCCTAAAAGAACCTGTCACGGAACTTATGAACCAATGTCTCAAACAAGGAAAAATACCAGACAAATGGGGGGAATCAACTTTAAAAGTGAACACCTACCGTGGAATCGCTCTTGAGTGCACATTACTAAAGGTACTTACAAAAACACTGACAAATCGATTGAGGGATATAGTAGATCGCAAAATACCGGAAGAACAGTTCGGATTTAGAAGAAACAGATCAACAATCCAGGCAATCAATTGCTTGCTTGAAGATATACAAGAAGCACTCAGGTTGCAGAAAGGAAAGCTCTATGCAGTGTTTATAGATTTCTGCAAAGCCTTTGACTCCACAAGCAGGAGCCTAATCCTTCGGAAACTGGAAGAGATAACAAGGAAAAATTGTTACACAAAGCTTATTCAAAATATATTATCAGAAAACTATGTGAGAATATGCGGTGATTTAGCACACTCAAAACCAATCCTTCAGATGGTCCTTCAAGGGGATCCTCTGAGTCCACTTCTTTCTAATGTAATAACACATGATGTTACAGAAGTAATTGCTACGATTCGTGCAAAAATTTATCTATATGCTGATGACATGGTAATTGTATCGCCATATCGAGATGAACTTCAAAAAGCAGTCACCAATCTGACAAATTGGTCAAAAGAAAACAATTCAGAAATTAATATTCAGAAGACAATAGTCATAGTTTTTAGAAGGGGAGGAAGAAGAGCAGCATCAGACATAATATGCTACGAAGGTTCACCTGTAAGGATTGTCAATACATTCAAGTATCTCGGAATGACTTTTCAGGCAACTGGAACCACATTTACAGCTCACATAAAGGAAAGGACTCTGGCTGCAATCATAGCAATAAATGACATAGATCACCTTAGTCAACTGTCAATCAAAACGGCCTTGAAACTCTTCCGCCTCAAAGTTAGTCCAACTGTCATTTACGGCATTGAAACAATATGGACCTTCCTGAAAAAGAAAGATCTAAAAGAGACAGAAAGGGTGAAAGCAATTTTCCTTAAAAGAGCCCTATGCGTATCTAAATACACACCCTCTAAACTTGTATATGAACTGACCCGAGAACCTTTCTTCATTGAGGACTTGCGACATACAATGACTCTACAATCAACAAAGGCATATCAAGAGCTTTTACATGATTTAAAATTAAAGAAGACAAAAATTTGGAGTGATTTCTATATAACGGATGCAATGACAACAGACAATTGGTGTCAGAGTTGCTTCGACCTCAGACATACAGTGACCCATGCAGTTGTCCATGGCTTCCATCACAAGGCATGTGTTGTACCTAGATTTCACGATCCGAACCATGACTGTGTATGTCGATAGTGTGAGAAGTTCTGCAGTCATTACCATGCACTGGAGTGCCCGAAGAGACTGTGTTCTCTGACAGAACTTTGTAGTGATTAAGTTTATACCCCTGCACATTGTGCGCTTTTCTGTGTAAATAAATTATACCTAATATACAGAGGCGGACAGAAGTATTCAAACGTAGGAATGTGCAGCTATAATTGTGGAAATGATTGAAACAGAATGCGGAATTATGTATTATGCCATGACTTCACCGATGCATTATCATGTGTTACAAACACAGACACAGTATACAAACGATGAGAATACGTGTGTGTTCTGTAACATGCAATTTCCTTCAACAACATTCCGTAACCTGATGACACAAGTATTCAAACGCGCTCTATGAGCAAGCAGTACAACCCATTAAATCATGGCAATGTTGACATTTGTAATTTCAGAACATCTCAGTCGTCTCTACAGCCATACAGTACATAAGCAACATTGAGTCATCATAGTCGAAATGGGGCGAAAAGGAAAGGAGATAACTCTAGAGGAGAGAAATATCATCTTGTGTCCGCATGAACAAAAGAAGAAATGTAAAGAAATTGGAGAAGCTGTACGCAGAAATCCGTCCACTGAGTGGTGTGTCATCCAATGTTCTAAAATGAGGAATACCGTTGTTAATCAGCCTAGGAAAGGTACTCTGCCAAAACTTACGTCTCGAGATGAAAGATTGGTACTTAAAATGGTGAAGCAAAATCCCAGACTAACAGCAACAGAAATTAGAACACATCTGGAGGCACATCTTGGGAAGGTAGTTCATGAAAAAACAGTTCATAGGGTTATGAACAGTACCGGGTACCAATCCAGAACACCACGACGTAAAGTAAACCAGAATAAAGAAATGGGAAAGTTAATATCCACCTTTTCAATACAATATATTACGTGAAGGTTTACATTTAAAACATCACGTTTATTTACATTTGGTACCGGTTTCAACAATGTTTGATGTCATCATCAGCCAGGACAACTATACAAAGATATATTACATTAATCGTGACTCCTACAGTAATATTACATTGATAGTATTGAATATAAACATGAGTATAATTAAAAAGTATATACATATATAAACTGACAGTCAGTGCGATAAAAGATTGTTTTTATAAGGTGTACACCTTTAGTTAAAAAAGGAGAAAGTAATGAAAGTGAAGTATAATAATCAGCTTTTAGTGACATATTTGTCTGTTGAACAGTAGGGTTATGTTTATGAAGGCTGTGTAGCCATGTTTAACATTATAAAAGAAGTAAACACATGCTTAGTTATGAATGTTTCTACATAAAAGTATGTACAGTAAACTCTAGAAAGTATTTGAATACGGCTTGAGCTTGGACTTAATAGATTGGATGTCACAGCACGTTGATGTTGGCATATAAGGATGTCCATTGGTAGATTCTATGTATAAGTTTTTGTACTCTAATTTTGTATGTTTATATCGTATTAGTGGATAGAGCATTTTGGATTAAGTGCAGTTCTGTTGTGATGGTATTGAAGAGATTCTTGTGCTTTGAGTTGCGAGTACATAGGTTGTTCGAGAAAGATCTTGAACCAAGACGGAACGTCGGATGCCAAGCCAGTATTAGATGTGTCAGAGAGGAACCAACGGACTAACAGTTAGTTTATCGCACTGACTGTCAGCTTATTAATGTATATACTTTTTAATTATACTCATGTTTATATTCAATACTATCAATGTAATATTACTGTAGGAGTCACGATTAATGTAATATATCTTTGTATAGTTGTCCTGGCTGATGATGACATCAAACATTGTCGAAACCGGTACCAAATGTAAATAAACGTGAATGTAAACCTTCACGTAATATATTGTATTGAAAAGGTGGATATTAACTTTCCCATTTCTCTATTGTGAATCTTGATTCAATATGGAACCTGAAGAATGAAATTCTTAATGTTAAAAAGTAAACCAGAGAAAGCGTTTGAAATTCGCTAATGAATATGTATCACAAGAAAATGCATTCTAGGATCATGTGTTATGGTTGGATGAAAACAAGTTCAATATATACTGAAGTGATGGTCGATTAAAGGTGGGGAGACAGAAAAGTACTGAGTGGGACCCTCAACGTATGGAAGCTATTATCAAGCATGGGGGCGGCAGTGTGATGGTATGGGGATATATGGCGTCAAGTGGTGTGGGTGAGCTATCTTTCATTGAGGGCAAGATGAACAAGTATGATTATAAGAACATACTACAAGAACATCTGAAGAAAAGCGCTCAAAAACGAAATCTTGGAAATAATTTTTATTTCCAACAAGATAACGATCCGAAGCACACCTCCAAAGTTGCTAGATTATGGATCATCTACAACACACCCCATACTCTCAAAACACCACCAAATCACCCGACTTGAACATGATCGGGAACATTTGGGAGGTATTGGAAGATAGGACCAGGAAACATCCCATCACCAGCAAGACGACACTGAAGGAAATTATTCTGCAGGAATGGAACAAAATTGCTGCGGACATAACTAATAATAATAATAATAATAATGTTATTTGTTTTACGTCCCACTAACTACTTTTTAAGGTCTTCGGAGACGCCGAGGTGCCGGAATTTAGTCCCGCAGGAGTTCTTTAACGTGCCAGTAAATCTACCGACACGGGGCTGTCGTATTTGAGCACCTTCAAATACCACCGGACTGAGCCAGGATCGAACCTGCCAAGTTGGGGTTAGAAGGCCAGCGCCTTAACCGTCTGAGCCACTCAGCCCGGCACGCGGACATAACTAGCAAGTACGTACATTCAATGCCAAGGCATTTAGCAGCAGTGATTCAATGTAAAGGCATGACTACCAAGTACTAGAGTGCTGTGTTTTGTGTATTTGAATACTTATGTCCCAATGTTGGGAGAACCTTTTTCAGCACGATTGTGTATGTGTGTAATGTACATGCATAAATGCGACATTAACATGAAGGTACGATGTATTACAAACCATAGAAGAGGAGTTTTTATTTCTATTGTGTATGTTTTGGTCATTAAATGTACTCTTGTAGTAGCATAATGTTGTATTTGAATACTTCTGTCCATCTCTGTACGAATATTACAGAGCTTTCTACAAGTTTTCTACTACACAGATTTTGAGGTTACATGTATTCACAATATGTATTTGAGATTATACAAATGTACAGTACATATTTACAGGGTATAGTCATATTTATCATTTAATAAAATATAATCAAAATATATTAAACATAATAATTGAAGGTTTTACAAGCGTTAGGTTATGAGTAGGAAGGTGTACATACGACAGTGTTGATGAATGGATATTTCCTTAGAGATATGAATTACCGGAATACTGAATGGGGACTGGATGTATTATAGAAGATCAAATTTTCCTCCTTTCTTCCACCCTAAAAGTGCACAAAGAAATGAAAATTGGTGTCTGTAGTCTTTCTTCCTTTATTCAAGTCAGAAACACTCAAAGTACCATAAAGTTTTACTACAGAATTTATAAATTTTGACACATTAGATATTTATTAGACAATGGCAAGGTTAATGGCATCAGCACTCCCTTACGAGAGATCATGATCAGGTTAAATTAACTGGGGTAATCTGCCAATCCACCTCCTCGCCTGATAAGTGTCAGCTCATTGGAAGTGAGCTGATATGCGCTACAAGTGGTCAGTGTTGCATGCCTCTGGTTATCAGCGCGTTCTGAGATTCTATGGATATATAGGGCAGTTCTTCAGATTGGTCTGCAGTTCTCCACATTCACATATGGCCTGTTCCTCCGTGAAGCCTCACTTGTTTAGGTTGTCCTTTGTCATTACAATGTCAACTTGCAGTCTGTTTAAATATTTCCAGGTAATCCAGAAGCATTATGTGGTACCAGCAGTCATAATAATTATATATATATATAAATAATTTCACTGATATTTTCCATTAACTTATTCAACGCTGTGTCATACCCAATTGACAGGATATGCTTCTAAAAAATAAAGCTTAAGAGATGTAACCTCTTGAAAATTCCTAGGCATACTACTAGCCATAGCTGTCCAAATTATCTGAACTTTTGATGTTCCTTTCTGAGAATATCTTTAAATGCCTGACCCTTATTGCATCAATTCAGCAATTTCAGATAACCTGTCATGATGAACTAAATTTCAATGTTCTGTGAAATTTTAGATGATCTACTCATCTGACCACTTTAGCTTTATCTACAACTGTTAACTTTCCTTTCTTACATCAACTACCAAAGAAAGTAAGGGAACTTACTCTAAATTTAAAATATTATCTGATCAGGTAGCATTCTATATTTGTTAAACTTTAAACCTCTGTATTTTCATAGAATAAAAATGTTTGCTAGAGAAGTAATTTTTGTTGAACTTTCATTTGACTTAATTAGTACATTTTTATTGCAGAGTTCAATACCTCTGACTATGAACCTGGTCAAGTACATGATACTCCAGATGACCCAATGCCCAAGATTTGTTATTATCGAGGGTACAGAGAGTATGCAGATGTAAACGAGAGTGAGAGATACAGGTTAACATCATACTATTGGTATATGAATGGAATAAGGCTGGCATTTGTAGTGATTTTTGAAGTAAGTATTTGTAGACACACTCTGGTTTAGTATTTTGTAGTATACAACTATTTTAAGCTAGTTTTATTGTTTAAAATCAGCATAATAATAATAATAATAATAATAATAATAATAATAATAATCCATTTCCCTCATCCAGCTCTCACTGGGTTGGGATGTTTATGGCACCTTTCCATCTTCCTCTATCAACCACCATTGTTCCCCCTTAACTGTGTTTTAATCCAGGTTTCTTCTAATAATACTATTCTCAAACATTTTCATCTGTCTGAGTCTCTATTGTCTGCTTTAGTATCCTTCCTTCTTCCATCCTCTTAACATGTCCTAACCATTTAAGTTTATTTTTCTCCATTCTGACATAAAGCTCATCCACTCCGATTTCCTTCCTGACATTCTCATTTCTTACTCCGTCCTTTCTTGTCTTTCCCTTCATAAAAATTTCATTTTACTAGCCTCGATTTTATTCTCCTGTCTCTTTTTCAGTGTCCAGGTCTCCATTGCATGTGTCAGTATTGAGCAGTAGTACATCTTATACATCACCTCTTTACACTTCATTGGTACTTCCTTCTTCCACATGAGGTTTCTCACACTCTGGTAGAGCACATTTCCCTGTTGAATCCTTTTAATGGTCTTCATATCCAGCTGTGCATCCTGCATCAGTTCACTTTCCAAGTATTTGAGGAACTCCACAATTTCAAGGTTTTGTCCCCTCATTTTTGGAATTCCTTTCACTTTCTTTTCTCCCCTAGTCAACATCATTGTCTTACTCTTTTCCACACTGATTTTCATTCCATAATTTTCAATAATGTCACTCACTAGAACACTCAGCTCAGTGCAGGTAAAGGAGTATTTCCCCACTACTGGCTAACCATGGGAGGAGAAGGAGGGACGTGTGAGTGCACGTGTTGTCGAGTTAAGTTGACCTGACCTAACTCGTGAGGGATTGTGGTAGGTTGGGAGTGATAAGATAGGCGGCCCCGCTGGTGAATATCCACGGTGGGAGGGGTGATCATCTCTCTACTGGGCATCCGTGGAGAGAGGTAATGAAGATTGCTCTGGCTACAGCATCTCGGTGGTTAGGGCAGTTATAATGAGGGATACACAAGCAGCCACACACTCAATAAGAAGCTCCTTTAGATATAGCTAACCTTTTACTAGTAATTTTGTTCTATTGTTATTTTTATTTTCTCCGAATAGATCCATTAGGTTTTTTACTGTACAGTTCAGGACAAAATAATGGTTATTCATTTGCCCTTGCACTTTCTCTCTGTTCGCTCCCCACACTACAATATCATCTCCAAACAACTTACCTCAGCTCATTCTCCTCATATTTTACTTATGCCTCCTTCACAGTTTCATCCATAACCACTATGAATAAGTGGTGGCAGTACACTTCCTTGTCATGATCCACTTTCTTTCCAAAACTGCATATGCCTGGACACTGCTGTAACAATTTTTGTACTTGCACATATTCTACCATTTGTTTTGCAAATCTTTTCCATTGCATTACTTTCCATACCTTTGCTCTGGGTACACTTTCATAAGCCTTTTCTAAACCAAATTATGTCATCATCATATCTTTTTCATATGCCTAATGTTTTTCCATTAACTGCCTTACACTGATGATTGGTCGAGTGCAGGGATGGCGAACCTATGACACGTGCCACTAGGTGACACACAAACACAACTTCTATGGCACGTCAGACAACATACTAACATATTTGAATGTTTTTAACATGGAATAATTAGATTAGAAATCTAGCAACACAGCATATTTTAATATTAAACTTCAATGAAAAGTATGTCTCAATTAATTCTATGGTCATATTTAAAAAAAAATTTATTAGGTTAAAGCAAGAATGTGCCTTATTCTTCAAATTTGCCATTTTTTAAAAGCATCATTTTCATTGATGTTTGCAAAATAAAATCATGAGACTCTGTTGAATGGATTTATATGTAATGCAATATAATACCTAAAGGAAGTCAGATGATGGGTTTCATGATGATTTTAAAGGAAAATAACCAATGGCACACTTGATAGTGAAAAGTAATAAACAAGACCTTAATTGACACATTAGTTGGTAAAGTTTTGCCATCACTGGTCTAGTGTTTATCTTCCATATTGCTCTTCTTGTGACTGTCCTTCCAGCTTTCTTCTCAATCTTTTTTCTAGTACCTTTTCAAATATTTTTGCTATCTGAGAAAATAGAAAATCAGCAGTTGTTGCACATTTACATGACACGGGTCATGAAGTGTCAAATACACTAAATGCTCTCAATGTTTTACTCACACATTCAAAAAGGATAAAATTGAACATTTTAGAAATGTTAGAAATTTATAGACATTATTTAATAGATCCTTGACACATACTCAGTGATAAAATTGAAAATGAATATTTAAAAACAATATCAATCTTTAGCAGCAACTCTATATTTTTGAGACAACACACACTATAGTTTTAGCCTACACCAAAAATGAGTATAAGATTAATTTCCGGAGGCAAAGGTGGCCGGGCGTAGAGCTAACCACTCTATCCCCACCAAGTGTCGAGATTACAGGTATTGGAAGCCTTTACCTTCCACAACTCCCGTGGTCTTCATGGACTGTATGGAGATGGCTTTGCTTTACACACCAATAATTGACCCAAGATAGATGTAATAAATATAATGCATATAACCCCTACTCTCTGATGAAATATAATATTCCTGGAAGATGAAACAGTAGAATGGCTAGCAGATCTCTTCAACAACATAACAAAGAATGGAAAGATGCCAGATGAATTGAGAATGACTGTGCTGGTACCATTTTACAAGAGAAAAGGGGACATACAGACTTGTGGAAACTATAGAGGCATTAAGCTGATAAGCCATACTGTGAAACTGTGGGAGAGAATGGTAGAACAGAGGATGAGATAACAAGTAGTGATGAGTAAAGAGCAGTTTGGTTTCTTGCCTGCCATGTTTGCTGTGAGGCAATTCATGGAGAAGTATAGGGAAGGGAAAAGCCCTTGTTATTGGTCTTTTATTGATCTTGAGAAGGCCTAAGACAGAATACCAACACCACAGTTATGGAGATGTCTGCTTAGGAAAGGCATTGTAGAAACATACATATGATGAGGACAAGATATATATGATGATATGACAGATCAGATGTGCAGCCCATGTCATAAATGCTTTATCACTGAAAGCAGGAGTGCACTAGGGATGTGTTAAGTGATAGGCCTAGCACAAGGACAGATTGCCTAGGTATATGATATTGACAGATGACATTGTATTATGTAGAGCAGGGGTCTCCAAATTATTGGACCTCAAGACTCACGTACCAAGCTTTGAGTTTCAGTGGAGGCTGGATCATGACATTTCGTGAGACATAAAAGACTATAAATTAATTAATAAAAATTGTATTATACAGTGTTTTCAATGTACGGTTTAAAAGTCAAGTACAGTACATTTTAGTGAGAGATATGAAATTCTCTTTTTAAATCCAGAATTTTTCAAACTGTGGCTTTAATTTAGTCTGCTCAATCAATTAATATTCTTTCAAATATTAGTCACTCATATTCCTTCTGTATTTTTCTTCTGTGAACATCAACAAAGAAAATGTTTCCTTGCACCCATAATTAGTCCCAAAACCAGACCAGAAACTCAATAATAATAATAATAATAATAATAATAATAATAATAATAATAATAATAATAATAATAATAATAATAATAATAATAATAATAATAATAATAATAATTACAGGCGACATCATGGAAAATTGTGGAGCTTTTAGAACCAAAGTAGCTAATCATAAATTTAGGGAGAAACCAAAAAAGACAACTGGTAGAAAGTGGTCGACAGAACGCAAAATGCAACACAGTGCATTCATGAAGAGATTTTGGGAGGATAAGAAGGCACAAACCATCAAACCAACTATCAAGTTCAAACGCGCTCTATGAATGGGCATAACGAAGGAATAATAATAATAATAATAATAATAATAATATTAATAATAATAATACCATTTTACACAACAATAGAGAAGAATAAACAAAACAAAACACACTAGCATAAAAAGAAAGTTCAATGGAGTGTAAGTAGAAAAATATGTACAGATATATACACAGGTTATATTACAAGCAAGCACAGGAAAGTAATAGTTAATTCTGGAGATTATGTACGTGATTTCTAAATTTTGACAATGAGCAGTTAAATATATCAATATCCACTTTGTTTAGAGATCTTGACATTCGTTCAATTGGCCCATTGAATGCATAGTTAGTTCTATGCCAATTTGTAGACAATGTATTCTTGAACCTTGTGTGTCTGTCTGGTACATGTACATTAATTTTTGCAAGGAGTTGTGGACAATTCACCAAGGAATGAAGCAATTTAAAAATGAAGAGACCAGGTGAGTTGGCTGTGCGGGTAGGGGTGCGCAGGTGTGAATTCGCATCTGGGAGATAGTGGGTTCGAACCCCACTGTCGGCAACCCTGAAGATGGTTTTCCATGGTTTCCCATTTTCACACCAGGCAAATGTTGGGGCTGTACCTTAATTAAGACCACACGGCTGTTTCCTTCCCATTCCTAGGCCTTTCCTGTCCCATCATCGAAATAAGACCTATCTGTGTTGGTGCGACGTAAAGCAAATAGAAAAAAAATTAAGAGTGTATCCAGGAATTCATGGTGTTGTGACAGACTATGCAGATTTAAGGACTGTTGTAGGGCTGTATAATCAACATTATCATATAAGAATTATGCTCTAAATGAATATAAACAGTTGTGATTATTGGGATTTGATTATTTGGACTCGGAAGACGGCGATAAATTATGTATGTAAAGGATTTATTCTTTTGTTTGTTTTGGTTTCTCCTCAGTATGTGAATTTTGGAATTGTTTAATTTGCTTGAAGTCGATATGATTTTAAAATTATTTGATTGTCATTGTAATTCTGGTGCATCCTGTACCACACGCGCCACATCGGCGTGGGAGATTTCCGGTTTCGTAAAGTTGCACAAATTTCGTAATTTCTAAGGGCTTCCTAAATGTTCTTTGTCAGCACTATTTTTTCTGCGCTCCTATTGGAGAAAATAAAAGGAAATGTGATTGGTAGGTGAAGGAAAACATCGTACGCTCATTGGCCGTGGTAATATTTCATAATTTCCGGGGAGAAGCGTTGTCGCTGGAGCCTTGCTCTGCGAGGGCGTCTTTTCTGTTTGACCACTGAAGGGAACGGTCACCTTCCAAGGTACGGGTCTTCTGGGCCCCACCATCCGGTAAGCACTGATTATTATTTTTTAACTTTTCTGGTATTCAGTTTCAGATGTAGTGTTTCATTTTTAATTTATCTTGCCGGAGCGTACCCGTGTTTCCTTCTGCTTCCAAATGTTATAATTATGACTTAGCCGTTTCGGTAAGTCGCCTCACTTTGTTAAGAGATAGTACCCGTTTGTTGTTTTGTAAATTAATTGTTATACGCCTTTCGAAGTAATCCTTATCAGTAATATTTTTCTCGGGACTATCTCATTCATTCCTCTTCATCATGGAATATTCATCTTTAGGACGGGTACCCTTTCTCAGAAGTGTTTTTGAGGGGGCTACCCACTGAAGATGCTCTGCTCCATGATTATACGTAAATTATTTTTCCTCCTTAGATGTATCTCTTCATTTTAGTATAACGTTACCTTCCTTTATTTATTTCGAACTGTTTTGGGTTTTTAAAGGTAACGCCACGACAGTGGAACGTCATGTGTGATGTTCCGGTGTAAAATAAATTTAATTACTAAATGCTACCCTCATGTAAATTGTAATGGTTGTTGAAATTATGCCGTCATTATTTTAATTGTATCTTGGTTATTGCTTTATATATGAAATCGAATCTAACTTGTTAAGTAAAGTTTAGGATTACATTGACTTCGCTTCTTCAGTGTTACCAATACCTTCCACCGCCTGGATATGGTTCCCAGCCGCTTCCCGGTTATCCTTTCTTAATAGTCATGTTGGTTAAACTGTTTGTTTATTTCCTGTGATTAATGTGCTTGCAAATTTAATTTCGTACATGTTGACATGCCTAGTGTACAGTACTTTTGGTGAAAGCATTACGGTAGCAAACATTTTCTCTTCTTTAAACCTATTAATTGTAACCTTACCCTTTGGAGAGGTGCTGCAAACATCACACATGACGTTCCACTGTCGTGGCGTTACCTTTAAAAACCCAAAACAGTTCGAAATAAATAAAGGAAGGTAACGTTATACTAAAATGAAGAGATACATCTAAGGAGGAAAAATAATTTACGTATAATCATGGAGCAGAGCATCTTCAGTGGGTAGCCCCCTCAAAAACACTTCTGAGAAAGGGTACCCGTCCTAAAGATGAATATTCCATGATGAAGAGGAATGAATGAGATAGTCCCGAGAAAAATATTACTGATAAGGATTACTTCGAAAGGCGTATAACAATTAATTTACAAAACAACAAACGGGTACTATCTCTTAACAAAGTGAGGCGACTTACCGAAACGGCTAAGTCATAATTATAACATTTGGAAGCAGAAGGAAACACGGGTACGCTCCGGCAAGATAAATTAAAAATGAAACACTACATCTGAAACTGAATACCAGAAAAGTTAAAAAATAATAATCAGTGCTTACCGGATGGTGGGGCCCAGAAGACCCGTACCTTGGAAGGTGACCGTTCCCTTCAGTGGTCAAACAGAAAAGACGCCCTCGCAGAGCAAGGCTCCAGCGACAACGCTTCTCCCCGGAAATTATGAAATATTACCACGGCCAATGAGCGTACGATGTTTTCCTTCACCTACCAATCACATTTCCTTTTATTTTCTCCAATAGGAGCGCAGAAAAAATAGTGCTGACAAAGAACATTTAGGAAGCCCTTAGAAATTACGAAATTTGTGCAACTTTACGAAACCGGAAATTTCCCACGCCGATGTGGCGCGTGTGGTACAGGATGCACCAGAATTACAATGACAATCAAATAATTTTAAAATCATATCGACTTCAAGCAAATTAAACAATTCCAAAATTCACATACTGAGGAGAAACCAAAACAAACAAAAGAATAAATCCTTTACATACATAATTTATCGCCGTCTTCCGAGTCCAAATAATCAAATCCCAATAATCACAACATACTCCCCCCCCTTTAATTTGGAGCACCGCTCCAAAATAAAAATTTTGATCACAACTTTAGCAGTTCAGTTACAGCATAGTTGAAAAAATAACAAAACACCTTAAAAATAAAACGCTGAAAAACAAAGGAAAAGTGTCACTGAAAACAAAGGACATATAAGAATGTTCGTTGAAACAGAGACCACGTAAAATATACACTAAAGAGATTTTTTAAAAAAATTCTTTTTTTTCTGTTCTTATGTTCGTAAAACACCACACTGAAATTATTTTCTTTACAAAATTGAAACGTTCCCTAAAAAAAATTTAACACAAAATAAGAGACATCTTTTGAATCGAGTTCTTGGTTTTTCTGTTTTATTTACACTGTAGCACCACGAGTTCTTGCTGTTGATGTGACTGACGACGCGGCCATTGTCTTCAGCCTCCACATTACAGTTCAAACTGGGTGATTGCGCACAGCCCAGCAGGACTGGCGTCATTGTCATATCTGGTTACAGCGCTGTAAATTGACATGTCCAAGTATAGGTGATATCACGTGCCACTAATGGCCACGTCAGTGTATGTCTGGTAACTATTCAGAATCTTGGCATGGGATGATGGTCACCACCATGCAGACGGTTCCCTCTTGGACTAGGGACGTCAAGTTGTCAGGCAGGAACAGTAATTGTCATCTGTACCTCAGGTCACTGGAATGCAGTGCAGAACGGCAGGGCCCAAGACATAACGTACCTCTCCACTAGGCACGACAGCAGAAATGGGGATGGTATCCCTTGTGGGGAGTATGTTGTGTACTGCAACCTCTCCAAAGGGTAAGGTTACAATTAATAGGTTTAAAGAAGAGAAAATGTTTGCTACCGTAATGCTTTCACCAAAAGTACTGTACACTAGGCATGTCAACATGTACGAAATTAAATTTGCAAGCACATTAATCACAGGAAATAAACAAACAGTTTAACCAACATGACTATTAAGAAAGGATAACCGGGAAGCGGCTGGGAACCATATCCAGGCGGTGGAAGGTATTGGTAACACTGAAGAAGCGAAGTCAATGTAATCCTAAACTTTACTTAACAAGTTAGATTCGATTTCATATATAAAGCAATAACCAAGATACAATTAAAATAATGACGGCATAATTTCAACAACCATTACAATTTACATGAGGGTAGCATTTAGTAATTAAATTTATTTTACACCGGAACATCACACATGACGTTCCACTGTCGTGGCGTTACCTTTAAAAACCCAAAACAGTTCGAAATAAATAAAGGAAGGTAACGTTATACTAAAATGAAGAGATACATCTAAGGAGGAAAAATAATTTACGTATAATCATGGAGCAGAGCATCTTCAGTGGGTAGCCCCCTCAAAAACACTTCTGAGAAAGGGTACCCGTCCTAAAGATGAATATTCCATGATGAAGCGGAATGAATGAGATAGTCCCGAGAAAAATATTACTGATAAGGATTACTTCGAAAGGCGTATAACAATTAATTTACAAAACAACAAACGGGTACTATCTCTTAACAAAGTGAGGCGACTTACCGAAACGGCTAAGTCATAATTATAACATTTGGAAGCAGAAGGAAACACGGGTACGCTCCGGCAAGATAAATTAAAAATGAAACACTACATCTGAAACTGAATACCAGAAAAGTTAAAAAATAATAATCAGTGCTTACCGGATGGTGGGGCCCAGAAGACCCGTACCTTGGAAGGTGACCGTTCCCTTCAGTGGTCAAACAGAAAAGACGCCCTCGCAGAGCAAGGCTCCAGCGACAACGCTTCTCCCCGGAAATTATGAAATATTACCACGGCCAATGAGCGTACGATGTTTTCCTTCACCTACCAATCACATTTCCTTTTATTTTCTCCAATAGGAGCGCAGAAAAAATAGTGCTGACAAAGAACATTTAGGAAGCCCTTAGAAATTACGAAATTTGTGCAACTTTACGAAACCGGAAATCTCCCACGCCGATGTGGCGCGTGTGGTACAGGATGCACCAGAATTACAATGACAATCAAATAATTTTAAAATCATATCGACTTCAAGCAAATTAAACAATTCCAAAATTCACATACTGAGGAGAAACCAAAACAAACAAAAGAATAAATCCTTTACATACATAATTTATCGCCGTCTTCCGAGTCCAAATAATCAAATCCCAATAATCACAACATAAACGAAGAAATTTATGTTATACGGAATCTAATCTATGGATAGAGGTCTGATGAGAAGGGTTCCAAACAGGTGTACAGTATTCTACTATAGGGCGTACCATAGATACATATAGCAATCGATAGTTAGCTAAGTTTGAAAATTCTCTGGAATATCTAGTAATGCAACCCAATCTTCGAAATGCTTTCGTACAAATATTTTCAATATGTTCATTAAACAATAGGTTATAGCTGAATAAAACACCAAGGTCATTAACTTGTGAAACAGGAGTTAGAATGTTGTTATTACTAAATTTGTACAGAAATGATATTTTCTTCTTGTTTTTAAAACATGATATTATTTTACATTTCTCATGATTAAGTTTCAACCCATTTCAAATACAGTACTTTTCCAGATGATGTAAATCTTCTTGGAGTTTTAAACAATCAAGTGGACAATCAATTTGCATACATTTTTTTGCATCATCAACAAACAAAAGCAATTCAGAATTCTTAAGTTTTTTTTTTTGCTAGTGGCTTTACGTCGCGCTGACACAGGTAGGTCTTATGGCAACGATAAGGATATTTTTAATGTCATTTATGTAGAGAGTAAAAAGTAAGGGTGCAAGGTGAGACCCTTGAGGAACTCCACTGGTAACAATAATAGGCGCAGAAAAATGATTCCTTATTTTAACAATTTGCAGGCAATTTTTAAGATATGATTCAAACCAGGAGAGGAGAGGCCCATTAATTCCGTAGCCTGTTAGTTTTTGCAGCAAGATATCATGGTCAACAGTGTCAAAAGCTTTTGAGAAGTCCGTATAAATGCAGTCCACTTGAGAGTGGTTCTCTATTGCATCTTTGAATTTGTCCTTCATGGCATTGTCAGCTTGCACATCAATGAGTTTCATTTGAGGTATTGGTTGAACATCTTCAGTTTTATCAGATAAAAGGTTCTGGAAAATCATTCTCTCTTTGGAATGTGAATCTAAGTCTGGGAACTGTTTCTTCTTATCACCAAGAATTTCCATTGCAAACAACAGTAGAAACTATGAATTATGGTCACTCTTCAATGACTGGCAACTGACAAAGTGTGCCCATGGAATGTGTTCAAAAGAATCAGTTTCCGTCTATAAACGGTATGTGTTAAGGTCACAAATAATATTGAACCTCCCCTGAGTTTGTATTCAATTCATTTAAATGGAAAGCAACATCACCCAACATTCCTAGTTTCTATAGCCATTCCTCATCAGGATACATATTATTTTCTCTTATACTTACAAAATTTTCAATCTCTACTCTCAAAGAAAAAGTGCTTGACAAAATTTTACCATAGATCAACAACCTAACCACTGTAGTATCGGAAATCAGATGACTAAGATTCTGCCCCTTAAAGAAAAGACTTAAAATCTGATGTCCACGAGATCTAATGAAATTGACTACAGAAATCACAGGGTTCATTACTCAGGACACGGCTTCCAGCTTCCCACAGAAGGCTTCCTAATTGGGGGGATACAGTGTATTTTCAAGGGTTTGTTAACGCCACTAGCTCTACATTCGGCACTTAGTCTCCCAGTGAAACCTAAATTTTTGCCACATACATTTTTCCCACCATCTGTTGTAACACATTTAAGCTGAGAAAGAGGAAGATTGTACTTTTCAAGACAAATTTGTAAAGAAGGAAGCCATATTTTTCAGTGTCGGCTTAGTTAATATAATATTAAAGCGTCTCAGTCTGTCGAAAACACTATTTATAACACATACAACACTATAACATACCTGTAAAAAAAAAAAAAAACACTATTAAACAATGAATGACATGTTTAGTTCTACAAGAACACCCTCAAATTCTATCAAACCACTGTAACTTGGGCATATATATGTCAAATATTGGTTATGTTGCATAAACTTGTCAATGATTGAGAGTATGTGATATTATGAACAGGTAATCTATCTATCTATACATAAAAATGGATGCATGTGTGTAAGTGACACATCTCCTCCTAAACCACTGGAGTAATTTCAACCAACACTTATTATTTGCTATCTAGAGATGAGCACTGTGGGGATAAGCCATCTCTAGCCCCCTTAGGGGTGGGGGGTCAGGGGGAGTCATGTACAAAAATAATCGAAAATTATGTCAAATCCATAGTTTTCAGGGTCGCTGAGGTGAATAGTAACACTGTGAATTTCTTAAAATCAAATTTCAGCCCCCTTTGCGGTGGGGGAAGTGAGATATAAAAATAACCAAAAATTGTGTTGAATCCATAGTTTTTGGAGTCGCTGAGATGAATAGTGACACTCCGGAAATTTTTTGTGTCCAAGTTCAGCCCCCTTTTGGGAAGGGGGCCAGGGGGGAGTGAGATTTTAAAAGTCAAAAATAGAGTCGAATCCATAGTTTTGGAAGTCATTGAGATGAATAGTAACACTCAAGTCCAAGTTCTGCCTCTGTTTGGGTGGGAGGCGAGGGGCGAGTGAGATATAAAAATAATCAAAAATAGTGTTGAATCCATAGTTTTCAGGGTCTCTGAGATGAATAGTAACACCCCACATCTTTTTAAAGTTCAAGTTCAGCTCTCTTTTAGGTGGGGGGCGAGGGGGGAAGTGAGATATAAAAATAAAAAATAGTCGAAAATAGTCTGGAACCCATAGTTTTTGGGGTCGCTGAGATGAACATTACCACTCCGGATTTTTTACAAGTCCAAGTTCAGCCCCCTTTTGGGTGGGGGCGAGGGGGCAGTGAGATATAAAAGTTCAGGCCCCTTTGGCATAGGACGAGAGAAAGGGTGAAAAATAAAATGACCCAAATGATGGAGATTATGGATGTATGTGTGTATTTTTCAGCATAGCTATCAACTAAATTTGGTAAAAATATCACTTACTATCTGTGAAAAATATTGTAGGGCAAGGGAGGAGGTGAAATATAAATAGAGCTAAAAACAACTGATATTAGTGTCGAATCCATAGTTTTGAGGACTACTGGACCGATTTAAACCAAACTTGGTACACATGACTTATTGTCAGAATACTAACCGCATGGGGGTAAGACACCACTGCCACCCTTATTGTTTGAGAGTGAGGGGTGAGAAAAAAGAGTAATCAAAAATAGTGTCGAATCCATAGTTTTAGGGCTTGCTGAGATGATAGTGACACTCCGGATTTTTTAAAGTCCAAGTCCCTTTGGCACCGTGGGTGAAAAATGTGAAAAAGAATATTTCCAAAATGACTGAGATAATGAGCGTATGTGTGTATGTTCCAGCATAGTTCTCTGTCAATACTGATACAAGTATGACTTACTATCTGGAAAAAATACCTTGGGGGAAAAAGACCCCTAGCCCCTTAGGGTAGGGGTGAAATGTAAAAATAATCAAATACGACGTTGCTGAGATGAACTGTGACACTCTGGATGCCATTTAAGACAATGTTCAGTCCTTATTGGCAGAGGGGGTGAGAACGAGTGAAGAAAAGAAAATGTCTAAAGTGACCAAGTTTACGGACGTATTTGTATATGTTCTAGCATACCTCTCAACCAAACTTGCTACATATATTAATTACCTGGAAGAAATTACTAGAGGCGTATGATTCAGCTAGCACCACTAGAGGCAGAGTTGAATTATAAAAAAATACAGAAAGAGGGGTGAAATATTAAAATAATAAACAATGACAAATATAAATGAACAGTCCATAGTTTTCGGGGTCTCTGAATTGAATAATGACACTCCGGATGTCTTTGAAGTCCATGTTCAGCCGCCATCAGCATGAGGATGAAGATGAGAAGGGGAGAGAAGGAAAATATCCAAAATTATGGAAATGACGCATGTATGTATGATTCTTCCAGCATAGCCCTCATACAATCAGGGGCGGCCGGCCGTACCATATGTGCTGAAGTGCTGTAGCACATTGCCTATTTGAAAAATAAATTACTTTAAAAATATTATCTACAATCAAATACAGTGCATTGAAAAAGACGTCAGCCAAAGAATAGGAAATTATTCAACTCCCCTCACAACCAGCACTCCATGCCAGGTGGCTGTGTGATCACAGCTCAGAGAGAATTTCTAACCTTTTAGCCAGAAACCAGGAACTCTGCCTTTTGCACATGCATGTCCAACTTTCCCGATAGGCTGTGGAAACAACAGCCAAGACTGCCAAGACATCACTTCACAGCGATTCTTCATTCGACCACAGAGAGGCAGCACTAGTCACACTTCCATTACGACCGATATGAGAAGGTGGCAGGTGGCACCCTCTTGACTCAGCAGTAGTATTTAAGAGGGGATCGCTCAAAGCAAACGGGAAAACAAAATACTGTAAAGCTGTTCCTGCCAGGTCTTTTATTACCAAAAAGGGTAGAATACTACCAACTTGCCTATTCCATAGCCACATTTGTAAATCGATGAACTATAAAAATTGTACTTTTTATGTTGTCAAAATAAGGAAATGATATTGTGATTTTCTTTAACTAAAAATGTCTAGTTTATAAATGTCACTATAAAAACATAACATGTAATTTTGCATTACGACGTTGCTGATTTTATTTCAATGATGTTGGTAACATTGGGAAGTTCTGTTTTTGCGCGCTCACTCCAAGTGTTTGAGTTTGTGAATATTTTGCCATTGCAGGTGTTTTTGTGTGTTTGTTTATTTATTTACATAATTTACGCCCACATTGGAGCACTTAAATCAAACCCAAATACATTTACGTTAACAAAGAATTAACTGAAGATTTAGCTTGCATCATCTTCTTCCTTTCCCAAAACCTCTTCATTCTGGCTGACCTGGCTGCCCTTTCTTCAACAGACATGACATATTGTTTGTGTTGTACAGTTTTTAATGAGGAATGTGTATATGTGTTTGGGTTGTTTGCATGTTTGTTCAGTGTGGAAAACTCAGTGGAGAGCCTCTTGAAAACCGCATTCCATTTTTATTTTTTGGACGGGGGATGGGTTACAGCACACAACTGATTTCCTGCACCAGCCACCACTGCATACAATATTGACACACATGTCTTACTATCTGAAAAAAATACTGTTGGAGGAAAACAAAGTAGCACTCCTAGGGGAGGAAGTGAAATATAAAAATAAACGAAAACGACTGATATCAAAGTTGAATACATTGTTTACGAGGTCGCTGAGTTGAATTGTGACACTCTGGATGCTTGTTAAGTCATACTTCAGCCGCAATCAGAATGGAGGTTGAGAATGGGTGAAAATTAATGTAAAAATAACCGAGATTATGGTTGTATGTGGGTATGTTCTAGAATAATTCTCAATGAAAGTGCATACACATATGACTTACTATCTGAAAAATATACTGTTAGGGGGAAAATACTCTTAGCACTCCTAGGGAAGGGGGGCAGGATATAAAAATAAACGAAAACGACTGTGTCGGTGCGACGTAAAGCAAATCGTAAAAAAAAAGAAAGAAGAAAACTTTCCTTTGTAAAGTGGAAAACCATCAGTATGGAATGATACGGAATGATATTAATATCTTTTAATGTTGTGAGGTTGTCGAGTGGCCAAGCAGCGGGAAAAGAGAAAAATTTCTATGGGCGTTGAACTGTGCTCCTCGGAGAGGGGAGGGGAAGTAGGAGAGTGAGGGGAGTGTTGTGGACCCTGCTTCTGTCCATTGGAAAGGAGAGGGTTATGTTGCTTCTTTGTGTTATAATGTATTTTTATGTATTAGGGTGTAAGAGCAAGTAAATGATTTTGATTAAATCAAGTATGGAATTGAATTAGAGAGTATCTTGTAAGATATTATCTTTAGTGATAAATAATAACCTAAAAAACCATCTCGAGTAGCAATAGATGTTATGTAAATTCAGAGAATTGACTACAGATAAGAATATCCTAACCCACATACCAGACATTTAAGTCAGAGATATCCTCGTGTGGGATTTATTAAGTGCTACTGCAAAAAGTGTAAATATTCCCCAGATGATAATTAAGTAGGCCAAATAGAAGGAAGTTTTTTTTATGTATATGATGATTTTGGTTGGCTTGATTAGCTTTCTTTGCTTTGTACATTTTGATGCTCTTTAATATTCAAAGATTTGCTTTAATTATCAACTCTGTACCATGTATGTGGGGGAAGCAGTAGGGGAGTGTTGTAGGCCATGGTTCTGTCTGTTGGAGAGGGAAGGGGTATGTTGCTTCTTCCTGTTCTAATGTATTGTTGTGTATGATTTTGAGTAATGTAAGTTAATGATTTGATTAAATGAAAGTATGGAATTGAATTAGAGAGTACCTTGTACGATATTATTTTTAGTGATAAAAAATAACTTAAAAATTTCTTGAGTGGTAAATTCACAGAATTTACTATAGGTAAGAATATCTTAACCCACATTCCAGACATTTAAGTCAGAGATTTCCTCCTGTGGGATTCATTAAGCGCTACTGCAAAAAGTGTAAATATTGTCCAGATGTTAATGAAGAAGGGGAGAAATCTTGTAAATCTCTTAAATGTGTATGATCATTCAGGTTATTTTTGTTAGCTTTTTTGCTGTACCGGTTGATAATATGCATATGAAATTATCTTTGGGATTGCATGTATAAAGGGGAGAATCCTTGTTTTGCAGTTTATATTTATTATTTATTCGTTCATTTGTTTATTAGTATAGGCCACTAATGGACCATGTAAAGCGTCTACTTGATGTGAGATTTCCTAAGGCGCCACACTTCTTTCATCTTCTCACTGTGTGCTTTCTTCCTTTCTTCAGACCAAGTTTTTCCAGTCTTCAATTTCTTGACCTCCCGGCCCACTTTCCACCTATGTACTTTTTGTCTGAATATCCTTCTGTCATATATGTCAGTCTATGATGCCAGCTTCCTACAAGTCTTCTCTAACTTCGGCGATCCATTTCATGTTCTTTATGCTTTCGGTATATTCCAAGATCTGTTTAGTCAGTCGGCTGTCCGGCATTCTCTTGATGTGACCATAGAATTTCAGTTGAAGTTTCATCATGTCATGTACTATGTTGGATATCCGCTGTCTCCTGTCTACTCCGCAACCAGTATTCTTCTTGTGTCTTTTTGGGTCCTAGAATTTTTCTGACAATTCTTCTCTCTAGTTTCTTGATGTTTTCTAGTTCACCTTTTCGATTCAAGACCAGTGTTTCAGATGCGTACAGGGTTTCAGGTTTGATGACCGTGTTATAATGTCTCACTTTGGTGTTCAACACAATTGAATGTCAGATTGGTGATACAAACCTAGAACAGGTCGATAATTTCAAGTATTTAGGTTGTGTGTTCTCCCAGGATGGTAATATAGTAAATGAGATTGAATCAAGGTGTTGTAAAGCTAATGCTGTGAGCTCGCAGTTGCGATCAGTAGTATTCTGTAAGAAGGAAGTCAGCTCCCAGACGAAACTATCTTTACATCGGTCTGTTTTCAGACCAACTTTGCTTTACGGGAGAGAAAGCTGGGTGGACTCAGGATATCTTATTCATAAGTTAGAAGTAACACACATGAAAGTAGCGAGAGTGATTGCTGGTACAAACAGGTGGGAACAATGGCAGGAGGGTACTCGGAATGAGATAAAGGCTAATTTAGGAATGAACTTGATGGATGAAGCTGTACGCATAAACCGGCTTCGGTGGTGGGGTCATGTGAGGCGAATGGAGGAGGATAGGTTACCTAGGAGAGTAATGGACTCTACTATGGAGGGTAAGAGAAGTAGAGGGAGACCAAGACGACGATGGTTAGACTCAGTTTCTAGTGATTTAAAGATAAGAGGTATAGAACTAAATGAGGCCACAACACTAGTTGCAAATCGTAGATTGTGGCGACGTTTAATAAATTCACAGAGGCTTGCTGACTGAACGCTGAAAGGCATAACAATCTATAATGATAATGTATGTATGTATGTATGTATGTATGTATGTATGTATGTATGTATGTATGTATGTATGTATGTATGTATGTATGTTGCTGTTACATGATAGACTTGATTTATTGTAGATGTTCCCAGTCTTCAGCACTCTTGCTGATCTTAAGGTTAAAAAATGATGCTCAAGAACCTCCACGTTAACTTCTATTTTTAATTCAAGAAAGTGTCATAAGTGTTATAATTGTGTTGACTTCTTGCCATTTTTGTGTAGGCTGATGATGACATGGACGGATGTCGAAACCGGTCCCTTAATAAATTAAATATGTTGCTACATTGATTCATGCAACAGTGTTATTGTATTGAAAAGGTGGAACATTTTTCTCTTTTTAGCATTGTAACTATTAGTTCAATACGGATCAGTGATGAAGATTTTAACTTTAAATGCTAGATAACTGATATCTATTCCCTTGTTCTTTCTTCCTAACCTGATGGGTTTGTGAAGTCCATGTGCCTTCAGTTCCTTTTTCCACTCACTGATCAGTTGATCACTTTGTCCAGTATTACAGTATGTTGAAAAGAATAGGTGATAGACCATCACCTTGTCTTACTCCCGTTCTAATTCCAAATGAATCTGATTAGATTATTATTATTATTATTATTATTATTATTATTATTATTATTATTATTATTATTATTATTATTATTATTATTATTATTATTATTATTATTATTATTATTATTATTATTATTATTATAAAAAATGTAATCTTGGTTCTCTTCTGTCAGAACAGACATTGTTCGCTAGGTCAAAAATGGCAAAAACCATGAAACTATGAAGCACGTTTTTAAAGTAAACACCGTTTTTAAATATGGCTGCTGCAGCACTTAAGTCGTCGTTCAGAGCATGTGCGCTCAGTATGTTCATCTGTAGGCTACCCACAAACTCCATTTCAGAAGCATTCACTCATATTTACGTTTGTTTGTGTGTATTGAAAATGACGCAGACAATTAAGTGTGAAATACACACTTTGATTTATTCTCTAAATGCAAAAGACGTGAAAGATGTTGAAATTCAACAGAAGATTAGTGAAGTGTATGGAGAACACACTGTGAGCAAAAGAATGGCAAAAAATGGGTTAGAGCATTTAAAGAAAGCCATACAAATGTCCATGACGAGATGTGTAGTGGGTGACCATCTGTCATTACTGAAAACTTGGTGCAAAAATTTGATTGCAAAGTTTGGAGAAAACAGACACTTTACAATTTCTTCATTAAGTTATGAGTTGCCTGAAATTTCAAGGATTATTCTTCATGAAATTGTGTCAGGACACTTAGATTATCAGAAGTTGTGCTCACACTCATGACAATGTGCGATCACAAATACGACTAATCGAACCCAAGATCTCATCGCTTTTTTTGGTTGGGAACAATTTGATCATCTTCCGTATAGTCCTGACCTAGCGCCTAGTGACTACCACTTGTTCCTGCACTTCTAAAAGCATTTAGGAGGTCATCGCTATGATGTTGATGATGATGATGACCTAGAAATGACTATGCTGCAGTGGCTGGCACATCAGGCAGCAGATTTCTATGAGGATGGAATTCAGAAGCTGGTTTCAAGATATGAATGACAAGTCCCTTAATATGCTTGGAACTTATGTTGAGAATTAGTTTAAGGTATATGCTTACACATAAAAAAAGGAATTACTTAAGAAATTGCACTACTTTTTTTTTTCTATATCGAAATGGTTCTTACTTTAAAACCATGCCTCATACAATGAAAGAGGTCATGTGTGGTTAGTTTCATTTTTCCGTATTGATGGTTTTCGACTCACAATTACAGAATTTTTTTGACATTCCCACCTAATCAATACTATTTATGTTGTAAAATTAATTTATTAACATCTAATTTACAATACTAGTTTTGATTCAGGGATCATCCTGAGTTGTTTACATTACCGAGCTTGATAGCTGCAGTCACTTAAGTGCGGCCAGTATCCAGTATTCGGGAGATAGTAGGCTCGAACCCCACTGTCGGCAGCCCTGAAAATGGTTTTCCGTGGTTTCCCATTTTCACACCAGGCAAATGCTGGGGCTGTACCTTAATTAAGGCCAGGGCCATTTCCTTCCCACTCCTAGCCCTTCCCTGTCCCATCGTCGCCATAAGACCTATCTGTGTCAGTGCGACGTAAAGCAACTAGCAAAATAAAAAAGTTGTTGTTGTTTACATTAACAATTAAAATAGTACACACAATCATTAAAAACCACTTCTTTGAGTTTCTCATAAATTATGTCTTAAAATCTAATAACTGTCCATGTTTCTCTTGAATTAAAACACACTTCTTGAACTTTTATAAATTCACTGTCTTAAAATGTAGTGTGCTCTCATGAGAATAGGAATATCAGTCTATCTAATGCACTTCTAAACTTTTCTTCTTTGTGTGACATTACTATTATTCAAAAGTATTTAGAGAAGGGACACACACAAATGGAGTGCGACTCCATGCACTCCAGGATAAAGAAATGTCTTAGAAATCAAGATATCTATTCTCCAGCAGCATACATAGATCTCTGTAAACATGCTAGAATGAATCCCAAACCCTACATCATATCTTCAGCATGATTTGTTCAAGAATATTTTTTTTTTTGCTTTACGTCGCACCGACACAGATATGTCTTACGGCGACGAAGGGATAGGAAAGGCCTAGGAATTGGAAGGAAGCGGCCGTGGCCTTAAGTAAGGTAGAGCCCCGGCATTTGCCTGGTGTGAAAATGGGAAACCACGGAAAACCATCTTCAGGGCTGCCGACAGTGGGGCTCGAGCCCACAATCTCCCAATTACTGGATACTGGCTGCACTTAAGCGACTGCAGCTATCGAGCTCGGTGTTCAAGAATTACAATAAAGCATGTATGATTTACAAGTCCCTGTGTCCTGGAAATAAAGTGGAGATCCTGTTGTTATAGATGTCAGGGCCATTTGTTACAACCCTAATGGGACTATCAATTACAAATTAAATCACTCTGTCCCTTGGAATAATCTTCGTCAAAGTAAACAAAGGAGTGATAGTCAGTGTGAAGAAGACAAGTTTCCACCATTGTATACTCAAAAACTGAAGATCACAAAAGAGAAGTGGGACCATTTGCAACATTTTAAAACAAATACTGGACTGTGAACACCAAAAGAGAGCAGAGTAATTCCATGATAGCTGATGCATTTCTGTCTACTCCCCTTCTTGAAATGAGGCATGTTTATACCCTTCTTCTGGGATAGTGTTTTCCTGCCATAGTTTGTTAAGGTGTCTATATAACCAATGGACTGCTGGAGTTCCTGTTGCTCGCGACATATCTGCACTTAGCTCATCCACTCTAACTGCTTTTCCTTTCCTCATACTTTTCAGGGACTTTTCTATCTCCAGCCATGTAAAGGGTGCTTCTATGCTTCTACTTTCCTCATTACTATTACAGGGTTCCTCACTATCTGATATACTGTAGGCTTGCTACTCCATTTAAGAGCTTATCAAAAAAGGTCTTAAATTCACTCCTGATTTCATCTTCTTCTCACACTAAGGTTCCGTTGTCCCCTTCTATTACCTTTATATCCTCTTGCTCACACCTTCTATCCTTGACTACCCTGTACAATAATTTCCTGTTTCCTCTGCTGTCTAATTCCAATTTATCCACAAACTCATTCCATACTTTTTCCTTCTTTTCTCTTACTACCCTCTTAACCATGAGTTTCTTCGTTCTGTTAAGTTCCTGTAGTCTATTAACTTGATTTACTTGGTCTTGAATAGTTATTTGTTTTTCTTTATCTAGCATCCTTTTTGCTTGGTTTCTATGTAAATAAATGGAAACTGAAGTATAGTGTTACATAATGGTAAGAATTAATGAGGCACTCCCATTCACCTTGAAACTTAAACTTGGTACTAAAGAACCTGACACACTCAAGTTCCCTAGGAAAAAAAACGGAATATTCTCATAATTCCCCTAGGAAACCGAGTTGGTGGGTTTCGTAACTGGGGCTCAGAAGCAAAACACTGAAACCACTATTTAAAAATGCATGCATTGACACTACTGATGATGCAGGATCATGAAAAATAATGGACCAGGCACAAATATCTAAATAATGAGGTTTATTAAACACATATGGTTGTACTCCGCATCATGCATACAAATGCACATACACTATTGTAAACAAAACTGATGCGCATATAGCACCAATGCATAACACCCAGCCTGAGGCATACAAAAGTGTACATCAAATGTTAAATAGATCTAAATAAAAGAAATAATGTACGATATTTACATACCTTATTGTATTTGTCACGTGTCCGACTCGTTGGCTGAATGGTCAGCGTACTGGCCTTCGGTTCAGAGGGCCCCGGGTTCGATTCCCGGCCGGGTCGGGGATTTTAATCGCTTCTGATTAATTCTTCTGGCTCGGGGACTAGGTGTATATGTCCGTCCCAACACTCTCCTCAACACATTCAGACAACACACTACACTACCAACCACCACAGAAACACGCAATAGTGCTTACGTCCCTCCATAGAGGGTTGGCGTCAGGAAGGGCATCCGGCCGTAAAACAGGGCCAAATCCACATGTGCGACACAGTTCGCACCTGCGACCCCACAGGTGTGGGAAAAAGCGGCATGAAAAGAAGAATTGTATTTGTCACTTACTGGTACTTCATGTGTGTGCAAGCATTGTGGTAGTTTGGGATCACAATAGCTTACATCCATCAACCTTACAACCTTCAGATACCATCAGACTGAGTGAGGATCGAACCTGCCGTGTTGGGATAAGAAGACCTGTGCCTCAACCATCTGAGCCACTCAGCTCGGCAGGCTATGTAACATTCTTTCTATAATTATGATTGTATTCAGGTATCATGTCAACTAATTTTCCTATCTCTCATTACTCAGCTAGTATAATACAGACACAAGGGGCAATAGTGACATAGACAATATGTAGGTACGAGAAAGTTTGCTGAACACCTGAGAAATTTGCAAGCCATGCACAGTGGAGGCGACAGTAATAATCTTAACTTATGATGTCAGCATACCTAGAGGTATAAGTTACATGGATAATGAATAATGTAGGAAATCATTCAGTGGAACAGCCATGGGAAGAAGCAGAAATCCTGTAATGCTCATTTCAGCATATGTTTAAAACTAGCAAGTCATTCCCTCCAGAGGCTACATCAAATTCGTTAACAATACAATAACTATTAGCTTTCCAAAGGGATGTCAATAACGCAATAATTCCAATATGATTGGACTACCGTTTACTGCACATGAAATTTACAGAATTTAGGAATATACAGTGAAATAAGCTTTACATGTGCCTCAGGGGCTTTAAACCCTAAATACAGAAGCAATTTCAAGTGACCAGGAAACGGTAAAAATGTTTATAACACATATTGCATCCCAGATTCTTATAAAATTCTCTAGGGAATCTTTCCTTTTTCTTTCATCTAGGCTCCATTAACCATACCCTAGTAAAAGGACAATAATTTCCTCAAAACAATAAGCATGGTCACTATTATTATTTTGCCAAGAAATGCCTATATTGTCATTAGGCCAAGTGCTACACATATGATGAAATATCATGGATGTTTCACCTTACACTTTCTATCAAAACTACTTTTAAATAAAATCTTGAATATGATCAACATTTCTTTCTTTCCATAAACCCTCACAAAAAGGGGAGCAATGATAAATTCCCTCAACCTTACGAAAAGGGCACAAAAAAAGCAATCTCAGCCTAATAGAAAGGGAGTGGAGAACAAGATATACAGTATCTTTATCCATCCATCCCTCTAGTGTTGCATTTTATTGCAATTCACATTCGCTGTGCAGAAAATTCCAAAAACAAGTGATAGGTTAGATAGATGTGGATGGTTATCGTGGCATATTTTGGCCTTTTAATTTGAAGAACATGATGGACTTGGTTCATCTTCTTGTTAATATTAGGTTTTATGTAATATATTCCATTCTGTCCATTCCATTGATAATAAACATTTAGTGCTGAACTTTTTTCTGAAAATTCATTGTGATTTGAATGTGTAGCAAAGTACATGGACACTGCTGATTTTGCCTATAAATCTCTTATAATTTCCTGTTGCCCAACCCGTTCATATTCACGGAATGGAGACGGACACGCCTCAGAGGATACCACCAGCACCTGCATGGAAAAATATTACAGAACATTAAACAAATACGGTACTTAAATACCCTAAAAAGTATTCCGGATATCTTCAATCTCTATTCCAGTATTCTAATATTGACTTGTATTCTTTACTTTTGCAGCATTTTGTCTTCGCCATTACTGGGATAATTTCCTATGCCATTCCAGATGTTCCAGCATATATAAAGAGGGAAATGCACAAAGAAAAGGCTATTATAACAGGAAAGAAGTATGATATTAATCTGCTGAAAAAAACAGCCCATTCTTTGGAATTAAATTCTAATGAAAATACTTGACGATAGGACTGTCAGAGAAATGTCCTCTGCTTGTGGATGCTCTTTGTGGTGCTAACTTTAAACATTCATTCATCTTGGCCATTAATGGATGTTGGATGTTTTTCACATAGCTGATGAGGTTTGAAGTAATATGAATTTTGATTTAATTCATATCTTTATTGTGATATCTATTGTGATGTTAACTTATTTAACTAATTTATAAACACCATTATCAAAAATATTCCTAATATGCCTTTTTTTTCTAACGCAGGCCTGGCCAACTTGTTTCATAATGTGATTTATCCTTTCCGTTTAAGACCACTGCAAGTTGCTCCATCTGTTTCCCCCATTCCTTCCCATCTAAGTACCATAAATATTTTTAAAGAAATTTATGCGCACTATCAAAATTGATTTGTTCATGCATTTTAACTAATTCAAAATATTAACTGGGATGTAAAAGTTACAAAATATTTTAAAGATAATAATTACATTATAGGTAGGCCTACTATGTTAATGGGAAGATTTGTTTCTTGCCAAGATCAGGCACATACTGTGATAGGGACAGTCTCAAAGAACTTCCCAAATGCACATCCATTAAACTACAATGATATTTTGTCTTCATTGGTTCAAGTATGAAAATAAAAGTATGAAAATACTGATTCTAATACAGTACGTACGGTACTGTATACTGATCCAAAGCAAGAATGCAGTGTGTCACTATGTTTTCTAGTACTGTTATACAATATTTCTCTCAAGAAACATACTGTATATTGAAAATTATTGTTGAAATGACTGAGTCTTTGAGGAAAGATCACACCAAAGAGTTATTATGTCATTTTCAAGAGATGTATTATCCATCGTATTGATTTTCCCTCAATGTAGATCGTATCCACGTCTTGTCTGAATGGGAAAGAAAGATACTGGACAAAATGTTTAGATATTGACTGGTTGCTCACGACCGACCGACCGACCGACCGACCGACCGACCCTGATCTGCATTTAGGGCAGTTACCCGGGTGACAGATTCCCTATCTGTGATTTATCTAGTATTTTCTTAAATAACTGCAAAGAATTTGGAAATTAATTGAACATTTCCCTTGGTAAATTATTCCAATCCCTAACTCCTCTTCCTATAAACGAATATTTGTCCCAATTTGTCCTTTTGAATTCCAGTCGGAAGTCAGACACCAGGTGTCACAAAAGCAAGCCAGCCGCAAGAGAGGCGAGGCGAGGGGACTCTCAATCCACCAATATCGACCCTGAAAAGATGCAACAAGACCACAACAAATGTCTCGACAACCATGAGAAGTCCCCTCTTCAAACCCACACAAGGACAGGCGGATGATTTTACATAATTTTAATCACCATAAAGCAAAATTCAGACAAAGGATCACGCATATCTTGTGGAAACACTACCAAATTTTATTCCCAAGGTGATACTCAGGTCCATAAAGATTCCAGTGAGAGCATGCTCATTGGATATTACAGACTAAATAACCTAAACCAACCAATGTCATAACAAGTTTTTTAACAGATATCATTATGTTCTTATCAAACATATAATAATTCTAGACTCACCCTTTTTAGACAGAGCAATTGTATACAAGCTAAATGTTTTTATGTACAGTACATGTTAAGACAATTCACTAGTCATAACAATTCACATCAGCTGGATGTTTTTACAGAACATATATTACACACAAAAATATTTTTAGTTAAAACAATTCATGTCAGCTCAACCATTTTAAGTATTTTATTATTAAGAAAAATCCAAGATCCTGGCTATTTTGATCTTAGGCAGTAGGAACAGTGGCTGAAGTTGCCTAAAAAGTAGGCAAAACATGTCCCGGTTATGACATAACAATAATGTAAAACTATTTATGTAAATCAATAAAAAAACATAATGTATTGAAAAGGCAAACACAAAAAAAATTTAGAAAGGTATATATTGCTCAATATGTACCGAGCAATGAGATTTATAACTTGTAATGCTACTCTTTTAAAGATAAAAATTTCATAATGTTCCATATTGAACTGTATCACAATTAAATTGAAACAAGAAATAAAGTGGTTCAACCTATTCAATACAAGGAAAATAAGAAATGTAATGTTACATTCTTATTTGATTAAAAGCAGGACCAGTTTCGACCACTATTCTGGGTCATCATCAGCTGATTAAATAAAAATATAAAACAATGCATGGGAAAACAATAAGTAAAGGATAAGTCTTTCACTAAAAGCAGTTCAAGAAGCACTATAACACTATAGGGATTGAATAGGTTGAACCACTTTATTTCTTGTTTCAATTTAATGCTACTCTTTTGTCAGAAATCACCCAGAACAAATCAAGCTGCTTTTCTTTAGACTGTTACCAGTTCTCGAATCAAGAAATCCTGTTTAGGGTCGCATACATTGAAACCATACTCTATTTGGGGTCTTGCCAGAAACTTATGTACCCTCTCCTTTACATCCTTACTACAACCCCTAAATACCCTCATAACCATATGCAGATACCTGAACCCTTTATTTACAATACCGTTTATGTGATTACCTCAATGAAAATATTTCCTTATATTTACACCTAGGTACTTACAGTGATCCCCATAAGGAACTTTCACCCCATCAACGTGGTAATTAAAACTGAGAGGACTTTTCCTATTAGTGAAACTCACAACCTGATTAAGCCCGTTTATCATCATGCCATTGCCTGCTGACAAACTCACAGCATGTCAAGGTCTTTTTGCAGTTGCTCATAATCTTGTAACTTATCCATATGGTCAAAAAATTGCCTAGGCCTGATTTAAAACTACCTGTAAGACTACCATGAACAATGTTTCTTTGCCCCTTTAGAAACATTGAACAACCTCTCTCTTTCCCAAATGAAATATAAAAGTTCACCATCAAATATCCTACTTTGTATACTCATCAACAGGGCTCATATTTTTGTAACAATTCATATTTTTATACTGGTCTCATTTTTACAAACTTTTAAATTAAACACATTTCTACCTTGTGTGAACAGGATGACATATAAATGCATATTTTACTACATTTTATCATTAAGTTGTATTTGACTGCAAAATTATATATTTTTGATCATATTATAATCACTTTTTTGCCAATCTCCAAGTATTATGCACATGTGTTGCGCCAATAATATCAAGTAATTTTGTTTGTGTTTGGTTATTTTTAATTTAAATATATTGTAGTTGACGTAGTTTGAAGGTTTCTCAAACAATAAGTTGTCAAAATGGAGAGACAAGATAATTTTAGGAATGGGGCCAATTTATGCTGGTCGTCTAAGTAAATTTCAGAAATTATTTAAATTCTTTTGGATCATATTTCCAAGTTTTCATATCATATTTTGATATTTTTTAGAGCAAAAGTGGATGCATATTTCCAGAGTTTTGAAATCATAAAAATCTGAACCCTGAACATTAGAATCATAAGCATAATAAGTTTAATTTTTCATTTAGAGAAATAATCATTTTACAAGAATTAAAACATTTACACCATAAAAAAGAAAGACTCAAGTTGTAGGCCTACAGTGTAAAAAAAAAAAAAAAAAAAAAAAAAATTGCTATGTGCGTGTATGTATGTCCATTATTCATAATGAAGGGTATATAAAAAGATAATCAACATGCAGTCAACTATGTAAAAGTAACATAAATACAACAAAACCACAAAGTTGGTAAGGTGGGATTCTCAACAGAAAATTATCATTCATTTTTTGACATATAATCAATCAATCACTACTGATCTGCATTTAGGGCAGTCGCCCAGGTGGCAGATTCCTTATCTGTTCTTTTCCTAGACTTTTCTTAAATGATCGCAAAGAAATTGGAAAATTATTGAACATCTCCCTTGGTAAGTTATTCCAATCCCTAACTCCACTTCCTATAAACAAATATTTGCCCCAATTAGTCCTCTTGAATTCCAACTTTATCTTCATATTGTGATCTTTCCTACTTTTAAAGACACCACTCAAACTTATTTGTCTACTGATGTCCTCCCACGCCATCTCTCCACTGACAGCTCGGAACATACCACTTATTAAAATTATAAAATCCTTTTAATAACAACCACCTACTCAATACATTATATTACTCATTGAATTATAAAATAATCATGAGGTGTCTTAAATAAAGGAACATGTTTCGTTCGACATAGCGAACATCATCAACCTTAATTTACAAAGATTAGGTCAGGGCCCTGAACTGAATGATAAAAATTGTTAAAAGAGTGACAAAGCCATAATAAAAAGTAAAATGATAACATTAGACATGAAATTATAACAATATATACAGATTAACAGCAAGTATGTAGAGGAATACTTTGAACCGATATGCAGGTTACACAATGCGCACGGCATCGACTCAGTAGGATGTAGGACCACCGCGAGCGGTGATGCACGCAGAAACACGTCGAAGTACAGAGTCAATAAGAGTGCGGATGGTGTCCTGAGGGATAGTTCTCCATTCTCTGTCAACCATTTGCCACAGTTGGTCGTCCGTACGAGGCTGGGGCAGAGTTTGCAAACGGCGTCCAATGAGATCCCACACGTGTTCGATTGGTGAGAGATCCAGAGAGTACGCTGGCCACGGAAGCATCTGTACACCTCGTAGAGCCTGTTGGGAGATGCGAGCAGTGTGTGGGCGGGCATTATCCTGCTGAAACAGAGCATTGGGCAGCCCCTGAAGGTACGGGAGTGCCACCGGCCGCAGCACATGCTGAACGTAGCGGTGGGCATTTAACGTGCCTTGAATACGCACTAGAGGTGACGTGGAATCATACGCAATAGCGCCCCAAACCATGATGCCGCGTTGTCTAGCGGTAGGGCGCTCCACAGTTACTGCCAGATTTGACCTTTCTCCACGCCGACGCCACACTCGTCTGCGGTGACTATCACTGACAGAACAGAAACGTGACTCATCGGAGAACACGACGTTCCACCATTCCCTCATCCAAGTCTCTCTAGCCCGGCACCATGCCAGGCGTGCACGTCTATGCTGTGGAGTCAATGGTAGTCTTCTGAGCGGACGCCGGGAGTGCAGGCCTCCTTCAACCAATCGACGGGAAATTGTTCTGGTCGATATTGGAACAGCCAGGGTGTCTTGCACATGCTGAAGAATGGCGGTTGACGTGGCGTGCGGGGCTGCCACCGCTTGGCGGCAGATGCGCCGATCCTCGCGTGCTGACGTCACTCGGGCTGCGCCTGGACCCCTCGCACGTGCCACATGTCCCTGCGCCAACCATCTTCGCCACAGGCGCTGCACCGTGGACACATCCCTATGGGTATCGGCTGCGATTTGACGAAGCGACCAACCTGCCCTTCTCAGCCCGATCACCATACCCCTCGTAAAGTCGTCTGTCTGCTGGAAATGCCTCCGTTGACAGCGGCCTGGCATTCTTAGCTATACACGTGTCCTGTGGCACACAACAACACGTTCTACAATGACTGTCGGCTGAGAAATCACGGTACGAAGTGGGCCATTCGCCAACGCCGTGTCCCATTTATCGTTCGCTACGTGCGCAGCACAACGGCGCATTTCACATCATGAGCATACCTCAGTGACGTCAGTCTACCCTGCAATTGGCATACAATTCTGACCACTCCTTCTTGGTGTTGCATTTGCTCTGTCAGTCAGTGTATCTATTAAATTACTTAATTCGATTCCTTTGTTTACAATGCTTCTACAATTGAGCACTAACATTTTATGTCATCCCTACTTGATTTCCAGTTCCCTGTTCGCTTAACACCGCTCCCTAGGCCACCCCGTTTCCCTGAATGTACCTGCCTATAACCCTTCTAAACAAGTTTCCTAACTTACATGTACCACTGCGGTTTAAGTGAAGGCCATCTGAGCGCAGATCCCTGTCTCCTACCCACCCATTAGGATCTAGAAATCTCACTCCCAGTTTCCCACATACCCACTCCATAGTCTCATTTAAATCCCCAATCACCTTCCAGTCAGTATCCCGCCTACACAGTATTCCACTGATAACAATCTCCGCTTCCTTAAACTTCATCCATGCTGCATTTACCAGATCCCACACATCCCCAACTATGTTGGTACTTATACCTGCTTGCCTTACGTTGTTAGTACCAATGTGAAACACTACCACCTTCTCCTTTCCCTCTTTCTTCTCTTCTGCTTTCCTCAACATCTGCCTCAACCTAATTCTTGGAGAACTCTACCCTGGTTCCCTTTCCTCCACACACTTTCCCCATATGTCTAACGATGGAATCGCCCATGACCAGAGCCTCAACCCTATCCACCTCATTTGGTCCCCTCCCCTCCTGGTCAGCCCTATCTTTCCTGATAGCTGCAGAAGCTACTTCCTCCTCCCTTTTCTCCTTCCCATGACCCTGTTCCACCTGTCTTTTCCTTTCCACTATACTATATTTCGCTTTCCTACCTTTTCTCTTCCCCCTACTTCCACATATCTCAGCAACAGTTCCCTGTTCCTTATCTTCCCTCGGTTGTTCTACCTGCAGTGACTCGTACCGATTTCTCACAGACATCTGTTCTGAATTCTGGTCCTGAACAGAGCCCTTAGCCTGCAATCTCCTTCTCCTTAAAACCTTTGACCACCTGTCTTCTACAATTCCCCCATTTCCTTCTCATCCCTCCTTTACACCTACTGTATCCTGTACATTATTTGAGGGAGGCCTACTTTCCTTCCTGTCCTCTGAGAGAATCCTAATTATCTCCCTCAAACTCTCCAACTCCTCCCTCATACTCCTTAATGCCTGGCCACACCCACAGTTGCTATTCTTGCACTCCTTAGCCATTATTTACGGAATAATGGGAAGAAAAGGAAAAATAAAATAACTTATTCTGTGCAAAATAAAAATAAAAGGAAAGAAATATTGCCTAGGATAGTTTACAAAGATCACACAACAACAAGGTAATTAATATAAGCTACTACTAGGCTATACTACAATACTACTTAGTTGCACGATTTTTTTTCTACAACACCCTAACAGAATGAAAATTGCTGTTAATTACTGAAAACCGAAAGTAATACACAAGAATTAGGTCTACACAATTCTAAACTGCAGTTAAGTCTACCCTAATTACTGCTACAGAATACTAGTAAGAGAGTTAATACAGATACCACAGATACTATAGATACTACAGACACTATACTACACAAATATTTCACAGTAATAGAATAAACACACTAATTTATAATGAGATACCTACTATAATACACTACAATGATTTTAAACTATGTTCAGATGTATCCTAATTATAATACAACAGGTTATTACTAAGCACAATTGAAATGGAAATTACAGTTTAAGTTTGAAATTCGCAGGAGTACTCAAAATAATAGAATAAGCACTCTAATTTCTAATATCACTACAATACACCATGTATAACTATCTCAAGCTCTGTGGAATGCTTGAATGCAGTGAGGCATACTCAGCTCCTAAAATCCAATTTGTTTATGAGCAGATTATCTCACACTTGGATAGCAGTTTCAGTCGGTTGCTGAATGTTAGCAGGAGGTTTAGGACTGTGGGCAACTACTCTCTTCAGTCCATGCCAAGCACACTGAATGCAGGTTATGTCCGTAGAATATGCCATCCACACAATTCACTGTATGCCACACGGCTCAAGGAGCTGATTGACCTCTCTGGCTTGATAGGATGAAAATTGTCATCCACTAGTATAATAACTTCACCCATAGTAGCAGGAAATAGGAAAAGTCCTCTCAGTTTTAATTACTGTGCTGATGGGGTGAAAGTTCCATTTGGGGATCATTGTAAGTACCTAGGTGTTAACGTAAGGAAAGATCTTCATTGGGGTAATCACATAAATATGATTGTAAATAAAGGGTACAGATCTCTGCACATGGTTATGAGAGTATTTAGGGGTTGTAGTAAGGATGTAAAGGAGAGAGCTTATTTGTCTCTGGTAAGACCCCAACTAGAGTATGGTTTCAGTGTATGGGACCCTCACCAGGATTACTTGATTCAAGAACTGGAAAAAATCCAAAGAAAGCAGCTCTATATGTTCTGGGTGATTTCCGACAAAAGAGTAGTTACAAAAATGTTGCAAAATTTGGGCTGAGAAGACTTGTGAGAAAGGAGACGAGCTGCTTGACCAAGTAGTATGTTCCAAGCTGTCAGTGGAGAGATGGCGTGGGAGGACATCAGTAGACGAATAAGTTTGAGTGGTGTCTATAGAAGTAGGAAAGATCACAATATGAAGATAAAGTTGGAATTCAAGAGGACAAATTGGGGCAAATATTTGTTTATAGGAAGGGGAGTTAGGGATTGGAATAACTTACCAAGGGAGATGTTCAATAAATTTCTAATTTCTTTGCAATCACTTAAGAAAAGGCTAGGAAAACAATAGGTAGGGAATCAGTAGTGATTGATTGACTGATTGAAGGCAAATACTGTAACTGCAGATTGGAAGATACTGTCTCTGTATACCAGCCCAGTCTGACGGTTAGGGCCACCCGAGGCTGTGCTCAGGGAGGAGTTCTTTCGCCTCTGCTGTAGAACCTTGTGGTGAACAAAATCATAGCTATGCTCAACGAACAGGGTTTCTATACACAAGGGTATGCAGATGACCTAGTGATTGTGGTACAAGGTAAGGTGATGAGTGTTATCCAGGATCTCATGCAAAGATCATTCAACCTTGTGGAGAACTGTTGTCAGGAAGAACAACCATCAGTCAACCCAAACAAGATAACTCTGGTCCCTTTTACAAGAAGGAGAAAATTAGAGGGAAAGAGATCACTGAAGCTCTTAGGGCAAGATATATATGGAAGAATGGGCACTGCACCTAGGTGTAGTGTTAGATAAAAATCTAACCTGGAATCCACATATAGAAAGGAACATAACCCGGGCCAAGAACTTGCTGTATGCATGTAAAAGAGCCATTGGTAAGACATGGGGCCTAAGACCATCATTGGTAATGTGGATATACACAATGATCATTAGACCGTTGATGGTCTATGCTGTAATCATCTGGTGGCAGAAAGTAAGTCAAGGAAAAGTTGGCAGTAGATTGGATAGCCTACAGAGAATGACATGCATAGCCATAACTGGGGCTATGAGAACTATGCTGACAGAAGCCTTGAATACTTTATTAGACCTCCCATCACTGTGCAATTTCATAAAAGGACAGGCTAGAATGAGTTCATATAGATTGGCACAATTAGAGTGCTGGAATGCACAAAGACCCAATCTAGAACACTGTAAAATTAACTTCTGATCATATGATACCAAAGTTCAACTTTGAAAAACCGTTTGAGACCCAGATAATAAAAAAAAAAATGAAGACTGGGATATCAACAAATGGAATACTGAAAAAGAAGATATAGTGTGGTGGACTGTGGATGGCACAGGAGGAGGGACCAATGGGGGAAGACCTGAGAGATCAATCCAGATGATCCTGGGCAGACATACTACAGTCTTTCAAGCTGAAATGATAGCTATCACAACATATCTTGAAGAAAATCTGAAACTGAACTATAGGAATAAGATCATTTTCAATTTTATGGACAGCCAAGCGGCCATTAAGGCACTAGAGGCAGTCTGGATAATATCCAGAATTGTCTGGTATTGCCATTCACTTCTCCTGAAGGTCTCAAAGTACAACATTGTCAAAATAATATGAGTGCCAGGGCATGCAGGTATAGAAGGAAATGAAAAGGCAGATAAACTGGCCAGGAATGGGGCAGAAACATTTTGTAGACCCAGAACCTGTATGCGGGATTTCCTATGGACAAGCCCGATACTACATAGGAAAATGGGTACAAAAGGAACAAATGGAAAACTGGAAAAATACTCCAGGTGCAGGCTTGCAAAGGAACTGATAAAAGAACCAAACAAGAAGCATACTAAAGAACTGTTGAAACTCAGCAAAGAACTGTTGACAGGACAGTGTCATCTGAAAAAACACCTACATAGAAATGGAGTAATAAGAGACAACATATGTAGGAAATGCAATGAAGCAGAGGAATCAGCTGAACACATACTTCTCGAATATGAGGCACTGGGTAGAATCAGACTCTCCATTCTAGGACTACCAGGTGAAGAGAGAGAGAAAAAATCCAAGAATACCCAATAAGAACAACCTGCAGCTTTGTGAAGGGAGCAGGTATATCTAGGTGGGAATGAAGGAAAAACATGGTAGCAAAAGATCCGAAAGGTCGACGCTAATTAGGAACTAATATTTAGAGGCCCCATGAAGAAGAAGAAGAAGAAGATACCAGCCCAGTCATGTTAGGCTGAACAGGAATTACAGGTAACAATGTTTATTGATGGCATAAAACCATGTTACAGAGTTGCTAATATATAAAATATGGCATAAAGGAGTTGATAATGTGAATATAAAATTATCTCATTATACAGTATTATAGGACAAATAGGCTAGGTTACCTACTAATTATGAATTATGATTAAGTACATTTAATTTTCCAGCATTATTCATTATGTAAGAGCGTGGACAGTCAAATATATCTATATCCAACTTATTCAGATTTTTCATCACTCTTTGCAATGGACTATGGAAAATGTAGTTTGTTTTGTGCCAGTTTGTTACAAAAGACTGATTTAATCTTGTCTACCTTGGAGGACCATAAATATTCACTTTTTCCAATAACTCAGAACAATTTATATGAGGGTGGAGTAATTTATAAATGAATCTAATATCAACGTTCTCACGTCTTTCCTGAAAAGATTAAGAGATTGTAATTCCAGATAGTTTTCCAATTTTTATATTCTATGCAGTTATATGGGATACCAATTCTGTAAGAATATATACATAAAAATTTATGTTGGACAGACTCTATCCCAGATATGGAAACAGTATGATTAGGATTCCATTTCAGAGTGCAATATTCTAATAATGGACCTACTGATGATACATATAGGTGTTTAAAAGGGAGCAAATTGGAAAACTCTGTGCAATACCTTGTTATGCAGCTAAGTCTTTGCAAGGATTTTTTTACATATTTGTGCAATGTGACCACTGAAATTCAGGGTATTTGCGAAAATACACCTAAGTTCAACAGTAGGCCTATGCAGTCGACTTTTGGAATTTAATTTGTAGTTGAAGAAGATTACACTTCTTCTGTTTAGGAAAATGGATTATCTTACACTTTTCATGACTGAGCTTTAAACCATTACTTGAACAATAAACTTCAAGTTGATTTAAGTCTTTTTGTAATCTAAGGCAATCACTATGTGAATCGATTCTTGTAAAGAATTTCATATTGTCTGCAAACACTAGAAATTTAGAATTTGCAAAAAACCTCCTTAATATCATTAATACTGTGTTATGACCATACACGAATGACATTTATAATTAACACATTGGAGACGCCGCTCGTAGAAACTACGGGCGCGCTAATTCATTGCTGCTGACGGAGCTCGGAGAATCTACGGGCATGATTTCACTGTAGCTAAAAAATTGTATTTGCCGTTTCAGCGAGCTGTGGCTTCAATAAGATACTGCTGAATGCTTCTATAAGCATAAAATATACTAGCACTGCCTTCGTAATATACAGGCCGTACTGTAGGAAGCGCGCCAAGCCAATCAGCTGATCGATTGAGGCGAGCTAAGCGAATGTTACAAGTTGTATTTGTGAATGTAATCCATAAGTATTGGGGGCATTCTTAGAATAATTGTGACCGCTGAGAGAGACAAATTTATATCTACGTTTTTTCTTTAAATTTATCACATCAGGATTTACGTAAACAGCTGTTATTAAGATAATGAGACCTCATTGTTTAGGTTAGGCATGGTATCTTCACGTGGTGAGTAAGTAAAATTATTTCAAGAATAAAATTACTGTGTCCACCTATTCTATACAATTATATTCTGTAGTGATTAAATCCTACATGAATTATAAACACTACGACGTACATATCACCTACGGGCGTCAAATCAAAAGAGCTGCACCTGGCGAGCCAAACTTGTCTTCGGACATTCCCGGCACTAAATGCCATACGCCATTTCATTTTTACCGCAGTTTAAAATGGCACCATTATTTCTTTGGTTCTGTTTATAATTCATGTAGGATTTAATCACTACAGAATATAATTGTATTGAATAGGTGGACACAGTAATTTTTTTCTTGAAAATTTTTTACTTATTATATCTTCAGTATGGAAGAAAATGATATTAGTTACTTGCAAATACAGTAGAGACAATACACGACACTTACGAATTTCGCCTTGCTAAAATGGGAGACAATTCGACGGTGGCGCTCCTAGTGACTTGACCTGAACAAATCGCGCTAAATTCAAATATCAATGGCAATGTATATACGGAAATGGATAAATAAATTACGTCTAGAAAGAAAGTGGTATTGAGATATTAACTTCGAAGTTGCTAAAGCAATTCTGGATAAATGAATGAAGAATTATTTAAAAGGTTATTATTCAAAGACTGAAATTAGACATATAAACAAGGTGTGAAATGGACTGTTGTGAAATGGCTTGATCTTTCATTTATGCATTACTTTTTTAGCTTTAGCATACCTGCCTGAAATCTTACGGTTGGATTTGTCTTTTTTCCTCATTTAAAAACAATGTATCATCATATTAAGACATTTGTCAATAAAAATATCGGCACATTCCTTACACATATGATGCAATGAATTAACATTTAATAGCTGGACAATTTTCCTCTTAACATGAAGCCTACTAACAGAAAGAAAATCTATAAAATCCCGGCTTTAATCTGAGAAGAGGGATAAAAGAAAGAAAATTTGGCAAATGTTGTCGATAGTGATGCTTTGAGGAATATTTACGTACAATTAGAGTAAAAATGTAACATACCCTTGGCTGTACAGTCGAGGATTTTTAAAGTCGCTGGCCTGGAAATGATCTGAACAGATCTTATAATTCTTATACAAGCGTAACGTCCCTTCTTTCTTGTACACTTTATCCAAATCGCTTCTGTGACATTTCAAAACCCACAGATCACACCTACAACAACACATCGGTATTGAAGGTTAACTTGGAGCACTGCCACCGATTTTCTTGTGCATTAACTTCCACGGCCTTAAGTCGTCTTCCTCCGCTGCTTCCGGTAAGTTATTTCTATGGTTTCTTGTTTTTTTATTGTGCTTGAACTTTTGTTGTTGCTCTTCTTGTGCCCATCTTCTCCCTCGTGTTCGCTATAACTCCCATTTTGGGGCGGACACGCTAGCAACCTTCTCACCAGGATTTCTATCTATCTCTCTCTCTCTCTCTCTGTCCTTTTTCCACTCTCTTCTTCTCTCACCCTGGTGGGTAAGGTTATTCACCTCATCATCCCTAGGTCGTACCGGGGTCCTAGAGGGTGGTGAGCGGTGAGAGTGGTAGCAGAGCGTGGCTGAGAAATGATATAATGGATGCAGAAATTTTCTCACGAAGCTGGAGTGTGTATCGTAGAGATGGGATAGGAATGGTGCGAGGGGGAGTATTCATTCTGGTGAAGGACGAATTTGTAAGCTACGAAAAAGTTAAAGATGAGAAACATGAAATTCTAGGTGTAAGGCTCATTTCTAAAGATAATAGGCAACTTGATATACTTGGAGTGTACAGACCGGGAAAGGGTAGCGCTGACACGGATTCAGAATTATTTTATAAGATAATCAGCTATGTGGGAAACGACATGGAAAGGAAAGTGATTGTAGCGGGAGATCTGAATTTACCAGATGTCAATTGGGAAGGAAATGCGAACGACAGGAATCATGAACAACAAATTGCAAATAAGTTAATATGGGACGGACAGCTGATTCAAAAATGATGGAACCAACGAGAGGGAAAATATCCTGGATGTGGTGCTGGTAATACCAGGTGAGCTCTATAGAGAAACCGAAGTAATATATGGTATTAGTGTTCATGAAGCTGTTTTTGTCGTAGATAAAATAAATGTGATAGAAAGGAAGGTCTTAAAATTAGGACTATTAGGCAGTACCGTATGGCTGATAAAGCAGGCATGAGGAAGTTTCTAAAAAGTAACTATGATCGGTGGAACACGGTAAATAAAAATGTAAACAGACTCTGGGATGGGTTTAAAGCTATTGTTGAGGAATGTGAAAACAGGTTTGTACCTGCAAGGTGGTAAGGATTGGTGAAGACCCACCTTATTATACTAGAGATATAAAGAGACTAAGAAGGCGGTGCAGACTGGAAAGGAATAGAGTTAGAATTGGCTGTGGAAGTAAGGAGAAATTGAAGGAACTTACTAGAAAATTGAATATAGCAATGAAGGCAGCTAACGATAACATGATGGCAAGCATAATTGGTGGTCATACAAATTTTAGTGAAAAATGGAAGGGTATGTATAGGTACTTTAAGGCAGAAACAGGTTCCAAGAAGGACATTCCAGGAATAATTAATGAACAAGGGGAGTGTGCATGTGAGGATCTTCAAAGGGCAGAAGTATTCATTCAGCAGTATGTAAAGATTGTTGGTTACAAGGATAATGTCCAGATAGAGGAGGAGAGTAATGCTAAAGAAATATTAAAATTTACATATGATAAAAATGATATTTGCAATAAGATACAATAGTTGAAAACTAGAAAAGCAGCTGGAATTGATAAGATTTCTAGGGATATACTAAAGACAATAGGTTGGGATATAGTACCATATCTGAAGTACTTATTTGATTATTTTTTGGTCGAAGGAGCTATACCAGATGAATGGAGAATTGCTATAGTAGCCCCTGTGTATAAAGAAAAGGGTGATAGACATAAAGCTGAAAATTACAGGCCAGTAAGTTTGACGTGCATTGTATGTAAGCTTTGGGAAGGCATTCTTTCTGATTATATTAGACATGTTTGCGAAATTAATAACTGGTTCGATAGAAGGCAGTTTGGTTTTAGGAAAGGTTATTTTACTGAAGCTCAACTTGTAGGATTCCAGCAAGATATATCAGATATCTTGGATGGAGGAGGTCAAATGGACTGTATCCCGATTGACCTGTCTAAAGCATTTCATAGGGTGGATCATGGCAGACTACTGGCAAAAATGAGTGCAATTGGACTAGACAAAAGAGTGACTGAATGGGTCGCTATATTTCTAGAAAATAGATCTAAAAAAATTAGAGTTGGCGAAGCTTTATCTGACCCTGTAATAATTAAGAGGGGAATTCTCCAAGGCAGTATTATTGGACCTTTATGTTTTCTTATACAGGGTGACCGACGGGAATCTGACGTTTTTGGCATGGCTAGCACTCTCTCAGTAGGAAGGGTGGGGAGCGGAATTGTCAAGCAGGACACTCGCCATCCGTTGCCGTTTCAGTAGCTATGGAGCAGTGGTCGGTTGAACATCGTATGTTTATGTACGACGCATTTGTGCAGAATGGCGTCACTGCGGCTCTCACACGCTCGATGTTTTCTGGTGTTCTTGCTGTATTAGTCGGACCTGGTGGCGTCTTTTTAACAATAGATCCTGTTGTCCGTACATTATTAACCCAACTGAGAATCGTGTTGCGGCTGGGAACGGCACCACGATGCCCACGGTTGAATCGCACTCGAAAAAGTCACTGCACTGTCATAACAGACCCGCCGTTCTGCAAACATACGATGTTCAACCGACCACTGCTCCATAGGTACTGAAACGGCAACGCATGGCGAGTGTCCTGCTTGACAATTCCGCTCCCCACTCCTTCTATCGAGAGAGTCCTAACAATGCCAAAAACATTAGATTCCCGTCCGTCAACCTGTATATATAAATGATATGAGTAAAGGAGTGGAATCAGAGGTAAGTCTTTTTGCAGATGATGTTATTCTTTATAGAGTAATAAATAAGTTACAAGATTGTGAGCAATTGCAACGTGACCACAATAATGTTGTGAGATGGACAGCAGGCAATGGTATGTTGATAAACGGGGTTAAAAGTCAGGTTGTGAGTTTCACAAATAGGAAAAATCCTCCGAGTTTTAATTACTGCGTTAATGGGGTGAAAGTTCATTTTAGGGATCATTGTAAGTATCTAGGTGTTAATATAAGGAAAGATCTTCATTGGAGTAATCACATAAATGGGATTGTAAATAAAAGGTGTAGATCTCTGCACATGTTTATGAGGGTGTTTAGGGGTTGTAGTAAGGATGTAAAGAAGAGGGCATTTAAGTCTCTGGTAATACCCCAACTAGAGTATGGTTCCAGTGTATGGGACCCTCACCAGGACTACCTGATTCAAGAACTGGAAAAATCCAAAGAAAAGCAGCCCGATTTGTTCTGGGTGATTTCCGACAAGAGAGTAGCTTTACAAAAATGTTGCAGAGTTTGTGCTGGGAAGTATTGGGAGAAAGAAGACGAGCTGCTCGACTAAGTGGTATGTTCCGAGCTGTCAGCGGAGAGATGGCGTGGAATGACATTAGTAGACGAATAAGTTTGGGTGGCGTTTATAAAAGTAGGAAATATCACAATATGTAGATAAAGTTGGAATTCAAGAGGACTAACAGGGGCAAATATTAATTTATAGGAATTAGGGATTGGAATATCTTACCAAGGGTGATGTTTAATAAATTTCCAATTTCTTTGAAATCATTTAGGAAAACGCTAGGAAAATAGCAGATAGGGAATCTGCCACCTCGGTGACTGCCCTAAATGCAGATCAGTATTGATTGATTGATTGATTGATTGATTGATTGATTGATTGATTGATTGATTGATTGATTGATTGATTGATTGATTGATTGATTGATTGATTGATTGATTGATTGATTGAAGAAAGTTATCTAACTTTCCAGCTACTTCCCGCCAATATTCAGGCAGGCTGCTCCACTCGGTACGACCGGGCGAGTTTGTCGTGAGGTTAGGGGCGCAAGCTGTGAGCTTGCATCCGGGAGATAGTGGATTCTAACCCCACTGTCGGCAGCCCTGAAGATGGTATTCCGTGATTTTCCATTTTCGCACCAGGCAAATGTTGGGCTGTACGTTAATTAATGCCAAGGCCGCTTCCTTCACACTTCTAGCCCTTTCCTATCCCATCGTCGCCATAAGGCCTATCTGTGTCGGTGCGACGTAAGGCAAATTTAAAAAATCTCGGTACGCAGCAGTAATCCTATCTATCGGAAATGAGTGGCAACAGAAGATACAAAGCACAACAAACAATGGTCAATGTAATGTTATTGTTGAACAATTTTATGAGGTTTCTATCTATGTTGTACTCCTTCACATTTAGTTTTCTTTCGACTCTGTGTTATTTGGGCGTCTTATAAATTATTTATAGCGTAGACTGTAGTTAATTATTCTCCTACTTTACATACCAATTTTCATTAACCCATTTGTTCCCAAATTATGTTATTTTCTATCTTTTTTGATAATTTATTATGCTTTTGCTCATTGAGGATCCCAAAACTGCAGTAATTGTTTTAAAATTATCTTACGAAATTTCTAAGTACCCCTTTCCGCAGGTTCCATTAATGGAACAGTGGGCATGAACGGGTAGGGTGTTTTGTCAACAACAAATTTTGCATTTACATGAGCTTTCATGCATTTGCATTTATTGGCCCTCAATCGAAGATTAAATACAATAAAAACACACTTTATTTACCAGTTAAATACAGGAAATATTGTAACCAGCATGGAAACAAAGAAACAAATAAGCTCTTCTATCTTTAGTAAGGAAGTTTCACATGATAAGCACTGTACTACAACGGTGAAATCTTTCATCTTCATTCTGTTTTTAGTCTTTGCCTCACATGCCATGGAATGCTGCAAAATAGTTGACATGAAGTGCTACGCCACATTTCGTGCACATTTTTGTAGTGTTTTCCTTATACTGTGCGCATCAGGAAGCAACTACATGATTTTTTTGTCAAAACACACTTCATCTGAAACTCTTGTTTACTGGGAAGACCTGCTTTGATGATCGGCCTAAGGAAGCTCTCGAACTATATTTTTGTAGATAAGGTACAGCTATCCTAGTAAATGCCAGCAATCAAGTGGTTGGTCTTTATACTTTCTGGAAGAGGGATAAATCAACCAAGCATTATTCGCAGACACATTTAGAGGAAATTCAAACTATGGCCAGTACCATTTCTTGGTCCTTATGGAGACTAGTGACCCCAACATTTTCGTTGATGCGATCAACGCCACCCATGCCGGCTGAGGAACATCACTTTTTCCCTTGAGTGATCTGTTCCGCCTATCTGCTGTTCCAAGAGGACTAACTCTCCTTCCTGAGTTGAGGCTACGGTAACAATATTGTTGTCATTGTATCGGATAAGGGTAATCCCACCTTCAGCGTCGGTTTACTAATGATGTGATCCTCTTCCCCTCTTGGCTAACTCTCTAGCATTCATCAGCTGAACCTCCCCTAATCTGTTGTGGTGAAAAGTTCCCATACCATTATGTCCATTTTTCTGATAATAATGTTATTGGCTTTACGTTCCACTAACTACGTTTACGATTTTTGAAGACACCGAGGTGCCAGAATTTAGTCCCGCAGGAGTTCATTTACGTGCCACTAAATCTACCGACACGAGGCTGACGTATTTGAGTATATTCAAATACCACCGGACTGAGCAAGGATCGAACCTGCTAAGTTGGGGCGAGAAGGCCAGCGCCTCGACCGTCTGATCCAAGAACCCGGTTTGTCCATATTTTTGGAGTTCCTCCAAAAGTTTGATTGAGGTGAAATATTTGTCAAAGTAAATATCATAGCTGACGTCCTTAGGTAATAATGATACCATGTCCAGAACTACGGATCCACCTGTACCAACTCCAATATCAGACCTTGCATTTCCTCTACTAGCTCCATGACATGGATTTGAACAAGGTCCGACACCGTTGGCTGAGCAGTAGCGTGTGACTGGGGAAGAGCTGTCCATGCGCGTATCGCCATGTTGCGGGCACTACACAGCTCGCCGAGGAGATCGTATTATGGAATTCATGCATAAACTTCAATTACACACGAATGAAAACACCTCTCGACAGGTTATTTTTATTCCCGCGATACAGGATAACACGGTAGGAAAAGATGTTCATTAGATACATCCAAAATAAAACGTTAAAAAAGTGCCGCTTTAGAAAACAGAAGATCCGTATGGAAATGTTGCATTCCAAGCATCACGGAAACTTAGCTATTCCCAGGTCCTAATTCATTAATAATAAATGGCACAGTCTACACCGACTAACGTGAATATAAGCAATAAATATACAAGAATCAAGACGGCAATAACACGGAAATGATACTTATGCATACAAACTGAACACATTTGCATTGTTATTGAACAAATCTCCACAAATCATTTGGATAGCTGGCCTGTAACAGACGTAATAAAACAACATTTAGAAAACTGGATAAGAGGACTTCAAAATACACTAGTAATGACAGTAAATATATACCTTCGTAGATAAACACATGTCTTAAATTTAGAGAACACTCTCCAAAAACAGAAAAACATTGTATACCAGTACATCGAATTAATAATCTTCAAGAATGAATATGTAGCTCACATTAGGCCTACTATAAGGACCATGTTTTAATAGGCACATGCAATTAAATCATAGACTCGGCGGTTAACCTATCATGAAAATACCAAGACATTTTCAAATCACAGCAGTTTACAACTTCAGTATGATTTACAGATCATGAGGAGAAAAATTATATTTTACTTGTGACATAGGAGACTGGAATACATCAATATTCCATCAATTCTTTCAATATTTACAGTATTGACAAACAGTTGTATCAAACGCAAGAATCTGTGATATTGGCAAAAAGAAAACCTGTGAAATAGAATGTTTTCTATGAAAGTTACATGGCAGATCTTTTATTTCTGATGAGTAATAACAGCAGGTATTATTCAGTACTATGAACAGATTGTTGAAAATGTACATGACTGCAGAAATCTGTAAATAAATAAATAAATAAATAAATAAATAAATAAATAAATAAATAAATAAATAAATAAATAAATAAATAAATAAAGCCATGCCCAGTGTTCACCACAAGTAACTTTACTTACTTTACTAATTCCCAACTGAATGAAAATTTTCTTTTTTATTATTTCCAGGATATGAAATAGTGTATGAGGATGAGTATACCTTCAGTTATGGTTTCTATATAGTTTGGAAAATAGCTATCTAAAATCTACTGAGATATACTGAGATTTTTATATGTTTTGTGGGGCTTTCTGCTCTAAAATAATTGTGCTCAGATGAAATGCACTGTGCAACAGCACTGACTGAACTACTACATGGACTGGGATCTATGGTGTTATTCTGTTGATTTGTCTCTCCAACATCTAACTTCCTTTTTAAAATCCTATGAGGAGCCTTGTCTGTCTGAAAAAATAAAAATATATAGGCCCATTGGGTCTAGCATAAGCAAAGCTCTATCATTGATAAAAAATTAAACATAAAATGAAGTAATACAATATCTAGCCTAATCCAAATTACTTGACCTTTTTCTAGATGATTTGGAAAGTCAAACAGTGTTGGCACTGCATCATCTTTCAGAATTGTGTTCCCTTCAGATGGCCAAAAACTTGATTCTGTGAAGTGGATTGAACATAGTCTATGGGAATAAGTTGGAACAAACATGCCTCTTTTAACAGCAACGACCCACTTCGACAGAAGTTCAGGCTTATTCAATGGAAAACTGTAAGCAATATGTCTAAAAATATTAGCCATGTATTCGAAATCAAAGAAATGTATATATTTCTATCTCCTTTTTTTCTCAGCCATTCCTGGTACAATGACAGAACATTCTCCCATTGATTTTTCACAGAATATTCTTCTGCTTCATAAATAGAACCTCATGTGGTATATTTTAGAACAGAGTGGTGGAGCCAGCAATCATTCACATTTCACTAAATTATTTTACATTTTGAAAATATTTTTTCTGAAAAAAGCTCATTACACTAGTGCTACTCTACCTCATAATTCTAAATGTATCTAACAATGAATATAATACCTTAGTTTAACTACTACTAACAATGCTTTCATTCCCCACCCTGAAGGGGTGGGGCGGGCCACCTAGAGAGTAACGCCCTCTCTCTGGCCAAGAGATGCGGGCAGGTTGGGGAGATGTGATGGAAGAAGGAGGTGGGTAAAGGATGTGAAGAAGTAGGAGATGGGATAGGAATTATGTCTATGCCTAGGATTGAACAAACGCTTTATTTAAGTACATAGTAAAGCACATAGATGATTTACGGAAGGGTGTGGGGGAAAAGGTGTTGTGCAAGGGGGAGAGATGAAGTTTGGAATGAAGTGCCGGGGTAAAGGTGCAAGGTGAGAAGATGGAGGGTGGCTGTCATATGATTGAGGGAAGCGATGAGAAGACGAAGGAGTTCAAATGTTGGGAGGGGTGGAGGGATGAAACCAGTTGGAGGAAGGGGTGGACATACTGGTGGAGATAGGTAAACAGGAGGAGGAACTGGCCGGGGGCGACGAGACGTTTGATCAGGGGGTTGGCGACCGTGTGAGGGTGGGCAATGAGAGGTTTCACTCGATAATGTGGGCCGTGGACACTGGCATCGGTGGTGATGAGCTGGAGGACGGCCTCAGATGTAGATAGTTGGAGCCGAACCAGAAATGTTGGGCCATGGGCGTTCCGAATCCGGATAGCACGTCGTACCGGAATGCCCGCTGCACGAAGTTCTTGTAGAACGTCCCTGTCGGAAATTTCAGGTGGAATTCCACGTAGTACACAGCTATACACAGCTGGAGGGGACTGTGAAGATGACTGGGTCGATGATGTGTGGACGACGGCTGCTGCGGTGTTGGCTGGCGAAGATATCGATGGCGAAGCGGCGATAGTTGAGTCCGGCGTGCTAGCAGGGAGTTGCTGAAGGGCAGTGGACGAAGAAATTGGGAGAGATGACGACATAACAGGTGATGGGTGACAAGTGGTAACTGTTGTGACAGGAAGAGAACAAAGGATACTAGCGGACGTCGTGGTGGTGGTGGTAATGGTGGTGGTTGTTGGGAAGGAGGGTGTTGATGGCTGAAGCGTCGTCCAGGATGAGGGCTCGTGAACAACTGGGACAAGTGTTGGTGATTCGAAGAGTTGGACTTGAATGTCCGGAGGGGTTGGCACCACTACATAGTTCTTACAATGGATCGTCGCGCCGGAAGCGAAGAGGCGACGGAGGGTGTCCTCTCCGCTGAGGTGCACTAGAATCTGCGTAGAGGGTGTAGATGTGTGGCCAACCGTCAGTCTGTAGGCATTATGTACTGGGAAGTCAGCGGCGAGTAGGTCATCGATGATATCTTCTTCGGAGATGTCTGGATCCACTCCGGGGATGATACAATAGGCCATGGTCGTGGGCAGATCAACAGCCAACGAGGCATCGACCTATATGCTGATTAGGGTCGGCTAGGTGGCAGGTAGAGATGAAGGCCGCTCGGCCGAGCAAAAATTGGAAGTTGCGACGGCGGAGAGTATGTCCACTTTTGTGTACGTGGTGTTGCTTAGTTTAAGTTTCTCTGAATTAAATATATTTTTACCAGTTGGTTAAAATGTAAGAGAGGGAAAATATATCATTTAGGATGCAAAATTCCCTCTCATACTATTCTCATCTTGAATACCAATATTAGGCCTACTGATTTTATCAACTCGAACTGAAAGGAGATTTTCTGAGCACAAATTAAAATTGAAAATGTATTCTAACTGTTCTATTACAGGAACATTATGATTCACATAAGGAAGAAGATAAAGGAGCTTGAATATTAAGCATATATGAATATAACAGTTAAACAGGTAGATTGACCAGTGTTTTCTAGTGCAAAGTAGGAGTCAGCCTAGTCAAACTTCTCTGGAACAGCATATTTAACTATTCTTTTATTATAAAGGAGATGTGAAAACATGGACAATGGTATCAATAAATCATTTTTCTGATAATTGTTAATAATCTGAAGTCATAATTTGACCTAAAAATAGATGGGTTTACCAAGCTTTATTAATATATTATTCGGATTCTTGGCCCGTGTTTATCGAAATTTTAATACGGGTACACAGTCTGTAAGAACAAAATGTGCGCTTTTTCAGAATAGCTGATTAGTTCTTAAGAATTGTCTCTAATGAAATGAAAAACGCCGAGGAGAAGAAGAAGAAGAAGCTTAAATATTGAGAATGCCACGTCCATACATCACTGAATCCACCAATCTGCATCCATTCTCGATTATGGTAATTTAATAACATTTTAATTTCTACTCACTTGTGAAAAGAAATACCAGATCCTTTCTGATACCGACTGTGCAATTGAATCGTTGCCTACGCTATAATACAAGGCCTTGAAATGCACTCACGGAAACGGGTGACATCGTAATTCACAATTCAGCCGCTATGATCGCGTTCCTGCCCCCTTGTATTCGCATGGCCGTATAGGTCAATAAGTAAATTATATGCTAAATAAAAACAACTGTATGTTTTTACGAGTGTTGACAGTACTTTACTTACAGAGCGGTGCTGCACTGGCTTGGATATGTCATTGAAGTTTCAAAACTTTCCTTTAGAGGGGCTTCTTATCAAGTTTCAAAACTTTCTCTCTTCTACTATAACAGCTCGAAGCAATGTTGTCTAATAAAGGTCTCAGAAATTTTCATAGTAGAAAAAGAGGTGGTTTGTCGTCTTTACGCTTTCTACACTTAATTTCACTGTTGAATATGTCTTTCGAAAAAAAAGACGTACACTTTTTAGAAACTCTCTTCGGGGCAAGTACTGCGTAGTGGAGGTGACAAATTCCGTCGTTCACTGCAGAAGTGCCACAGACGATGATTTTCGGTATCTGAGGGCTCCTCGATCTTGAAAACGAATAAGACACAATGTTGGACTTTGAGTAGCTGGAGAAGAGATATGATCTAAACAGCCTTTACAGTCTGTATGTTTTTTTGCCACATGAACCATAATGCCATTTTATTCCGATTGGCGTCTTAGGTAGCTGAAGAAGAGCTCGGTGTCATCGCTTGTTAGGTTCCTCGTCAATGCATAATGCAAAATATATAATTAAGAGGTATTTTACGCAGGCCGCAGTGGATTGGATAGTCAAGATCTATCAATCAATCAATCACTACTGATCTGCATTTAGGGCAGTCACCCAGGTGGCAGATTTCCTATCTGTTGTTTTCCTAGCCTTTTCTTAAATGATTGCAAAGAAATTGGAAATTTATTGAACATCTCCCTTTGTAAGTTATTCCAATCCCTAACTCCCCTTCCTATAAACGAATATTCGCCCCAATTTGTCCTCTTGAATTACAACTTTATCTTCATATTGTGATCTTTCCTACTTTTAAAGACACCACCCGAACTTATCCGCTACTGATGTCCTCCAACGCCATCTCTCCACTGACAGCTCGGAACATACCACTCAAGTCAAAGAAATATTAATATCTATATATTCCACCCATTCAACACACAAAAAGTGATTCCAATTAAGAATCAAAATCCGTGAACAAAACTACAGGGACATGCCCCGCCCACCATTCAAGGGCATCTTCAGCCCAAATCTCAATCTGAAAGACAAAAAAATCAGGATCCCGATTGTTCCAATTGTGGCTGATTTCCCAAAAAAACAAATTACATATGAATGTGAGGATGATTCTATGCCTGATACATTTCCCCCATGACTTTTTTTTTTACTTTCTCTGAATGCATTTGAATTTTCTTAATATATGACAGGAAATCATTAATTAACCAACTGAGGCGTTCAACTTCAGTACTAAAAGATGCTCGTTTGTTCTCATTCCTGGAATATGTCCCAAGTGAGGTGTTGCAGACGTCATGCGCATGGAAATTTCATAAAATGCTCCATAAAACAAATGGTTTATTTTAAACTGTATTTAATGCTCTCGGGACAAACTTCCTCCATACTTTTAAAACCAGAGATTGTTTCAGGGGAAAATACAATATTTTTAGCTCTTGCTATATTCATTTTCTCGAAATTTGTTGGGCAAATTATTTTTCCGGTTGGCTTCCAAATTTAAGATTTCTGAGTTTGAAGAGGCTTCTCAAATGATCGCCGGTCACTGTAGCATTGTTTACAAAATTGTCCAGTGACAAATTTTGGAATCGCACGATTCTTATGACGTAACTCGGATCAAAACTTACGAACGGAGGCCTAATTTCATCAGCTGGAAGTCGTATCACATGCGTAATACTTCCTCTGTGTAATCTTTCGAACACTGAACATTCACTGGAAACTTGTGAAACGAAATTCCACTACCTTTAATTTCTCGTGAATAAACCATGACTGGAACTGCGAATGCTTAACATCAGATGAATACATAATACATTCACAACCAACTCAGTTAATAAACACGTTTAAAGGCGCTAACCTGGTAGACAGGGGGCAAGAAAGCGATCCTAGCGACCCGGTATTGGACTTCAGTGTGACCACTTCGATAGCATTTTACGGGCTCTATTTCCAGGCCTTGTATTATAACGTAGGCAACGAATTGAATGCTGCACAAGAGGTCACCATCGTGAACAGTTCTCCACTCCGCACTTACGGCTCAACTTAGGCCTGCTCTCCTTTAATATCGCCGATCAATGTAAGCTCGCACTTATCACTAAAATAGTTGCCAATACTATAAATTATCACATTATCACATAACACAATCACAGACCCGCTAACCGATAGGAATCATCATGAAAAACACAAGAAACTGTAAACATCACCACGTGTTAACCATGCATTCAAAACTGAAGGACCCCCAACATGGCGAGGCGCGAAGTTATTCAATTTTCCGCATAGCACCAGCGCGCACTGTGAGTCTAGATAAGTAATATTAAAGTCTTTGGATTTGAACTGCGTAAGTCAACTGAATGGACACACTTTTCTTCTGATTTAGCCGGTTCACTGTTCCTCATCCAAACCTAAATGTATATCTACAACTTCTCGGTCTATGATTCTCTGAACAGTTGCCTCCGTGTGACAACGGAGCTGGTTGCCTTGAGCAGCTTCATCCCCACTATCTTCATCTGACCCTAAGTAATTCTCCGCCAGCCCAATAAACACATCTGTGCCCTAAAAACAGCTTCAGTCTCCATTTCATTCTAATATTCTTGTATCTCATAAACTGACAGTCTAGAGCAAAACAGAAAAGAATAGTGTGAATCCCAATATTTCAGGATTAAAAAATTACAAAGAAGTTTATAACAACTCTAAACTTCAATAGTAGGTACTCTTGTCCTTAGTGCCAACAGTGGAAACAGCTAGCAATTATAAACCCCATGTCATTCATGCCCGCGGTTCCAAAAATAGAACGTGACATTATTACAGCTCAGGAAAGTTATTAACAACTTGAGTAATACAGTTTTAATGTTATATTCGGTTAACTACAACTCTAGTCTTTCTGTTTCCACAACTACATTGACCAGAACGTGTTTCACATTTATTAATCGAGCAAAAACTTAGCCTTTGCATGCAGCTGATGTGGAAGCCATGTTTAAAAGCACATATCTGTAAACAAGCAGCTGAGAAACACTTGATTATCGCTCAACGCAACACAATCTTGCTAACTCAAATGATATGAAGTAAAATATTCCCTCAAAATTATGCAATATACCTACACAATAGCTTTTAAGAAATTTTCCATTTTTGGAACAGTGGGAACAAATGGGTTAAATCCTGTTTACCCGTTTTCTCGTGACTCGGCGCTGATATGGACTTAGTAACAACAATCCAAATTCATGAATATCTGTGCGATCAAGGTCGGTACGGTAACAATGTGTAATACATAAAAGATCAGAAATTTAACACTATATAACTTTAGTCATGTAGTATTTATCGTTACGACCATTAATAACAAATATTTGAGAATTACATTTTAGGCCTTCCCCTAAACTACCATTTCACTCAGCGTGAATAAAATTATTTATAGCCTAGATTATAGCGACTTATTCTCCAACTTCGTATACCGATTTTCATTAAGATACGACCACTAATAACAAATATTTGAGAATTACATTTTAGGCCTTCCTCCAAACTACCATTTTTCTCAGCGTGAATACAATTATTTATGGCCTAGATTGTAGGGACCTATTCTCCGACCTCGTATAGGCTACCTAATTTCGTTACATACGACCACTTAATAACATAAACATTTCAGAATTACAATTTAGGCCTTCCCCTAAACTACCATTTCACTCAGCGTGAATAAAATTATTTACAGCCTAGATTATAGCGACTTATTCCCCAACTTCGTATACCAATTTTCATTAAGATACGAGCACTAATAACATAAATATTTGAGAATTAAATGTTAGGCCTTGCTCTAAACTAGCATTTTTCTCAGCGTGAATACAATTATTTATGGCCTAGATTGTAGAGACTTATTCTCCGACTTCGCCTACCGAATTTCATTAGGATGCGACCACTTATAACATAAATATTTGAGAATTAACGTTACGCCTTTCCCTAAACTACCATTTCACTCACCGTGAATAAAATGATTTATAGCGTAGATTGTAGGGTGTCATCCCCCGACTTAACGTATTGATTTTCATTAAATTATATTAAGCCGTTTGCTCGTGATGCGTGTACAGACAGACAGACAGACAGACAGACAGACAGACAGACAGACAGACAGACAGACAGACAGACAGACAGACAGACAGACAGACAGACAGACAGACAGACAGACAGACAGACAGACAGACAGACAGAAATTACGGAAAAGTAAAAGGTGCATTTCCTTGTTACTGTGGACACGACCGATACAGAAATACCATAATTTTAAAATTCTGAGCAATGTACAGACACAACTTTTATTTTATATATGTAGATGGCATATCTATTGATGAAAATGATCCTCAGCTCAACTGAATGAGGATAATCAAAAGAAGTGTTATTTTTTAAACTGTAAGAAAATATAGATGAGAAATGTAATGCAAACAGATTCGCTATGTGTTCACCAGTGCCTGCTCTGTTCAGACTGTTCTGATTTTGGATAGGCCCGAAAAGATTGAGGATTGGAATAAAGATTAGATTCACACTCAGACATATGCTTAGAATAGCATAGTTTATATTTTTTACTTACTTTGGAAAATGTTTCATAATACTGTCTTGAGTATGTGGGCTTGTGAAGTTTATGAATTTTTTTCTAAAATAAGAGATTTAATTTTTTCACTGAACCATTTACAGAATGTTGGGGCTTTGTAATACTTAATACTTTTACTACCTCTGTATGTATATGTAATATATTGATTGTGAATAGAAATGTTTAAAATAAAAAAAATGGGATACAGCAAAAATACCATAAGACAGATTGAAATAAAATATGTCTACTGCTGAATCTATTGATTGACAGTCTAATACCTTCTCCCAGTTAAATAATAAGAAATCTATTTAATCTTCTACACATGGTACAGTATAGGCTTTTGGGCTTATGCCGTGTCAAGAAAATACGGTGAAATTCTTTACGTTTCGCAGAGAACTGTGCTCTGCGTCATCAAAAGAAAATCTTGACTGTCCACGAGAAAGGCTTCTTAAACAATGACCTTTTGAAATTTAGACGTTATAATAGAAGTGGAAATGGTACGTTCATTCGTCACCAGATGGCTCCCTGATGACACGGCATAAGCCCAAAAGCAACAAGCTAGAATAACATAGAGGGGCTGTATGCCTGACATCAGCACTCCCTGCGGAAGCAAGTTGATAAGGGGCAGCCATGTTAACGGTTGTCAAAACATAGCGAATTGGCGCGAGAACATATGTTGAGGTGACAGGGAGATAGTGCATGCCAATTTAATTTCCTAAGTTTTAGTAAGTTTTAAGTACTGAAAAAATAGGTTCTCACTTTCAAGAATGCCACCCGTATACTCAGCGTATGGTTGTACTCATCGGAGTAATAAAACCAACGATATATCGTATTTTAAGTAAGTATTACTGAATGATAGCCGTGATTCCTTTTTGTAACTTCTGTTTGTAATTAAACCCATCTTATTGTGTACAGAGCGAAAGTATGGATAGCCACGGTAATTATTTGTCGGATTATGTTTCAGATTTCCTTTAAAGAACAAGGAATTAACGGAAAAATACGTTGTGAAGATGAAAAGAGGTAAATGGTATCCCACTCAATACAGTCGCTTATGCTCTGTACATTTCGAAAATACGTACATGTATGAAACAAATGACCAACGGTGATTACTGGCAAATGCCGTTCCAACCCTATTTAATTTTCATTCACATTTACAAACAAAGACAATGGAGCGCCCACCACCAAGGAAACGTAACCACGAAAAGTCACCTATTTCGGTCAAACGTACACCAAGTATGGTAAATACAGTATTTTACTGCTATTTGTGAAATTTATGAAGCCTTTATTGTAGATGTCAGTTGCATTGCCATTTAAAACTAGGCTACACTTCATAATGGACAACTTTCAAGGTTACCTTTCAGCTACTAATCCCAGTATGATATGGTAATGGGAAAAACATGATATGCCCCCTGAAAATGAAAATCCACAGCCTGTTTCCAGTCATTCGACCGGGTCAGGAATGGAATGAATGAAGCCCCATCTAGCGGCGAGGATAGGAATTGTGCCGGCTGCCGAAGCCTGTCACACTCCCCTGGATGATATTCCCCCTATATTATAATAAATAATAACATTAAACAATTGAAGGGTCAGGGGAAAAAGCAGGAGAGTCAATATTTATGCAACTTGAGAAAAGGCATCTTTTGTGCTTGACTTCCCTAGTTCTTTCCCCTAACTGCGAAACTTTGAGTGCTAATTTCTCCTGACTCGCCTGCTTGTTTTCCATTTCCGACCTCTCAATAGATGCGCATGATCACTCTGAAGCGGACTGTAACAATATCTTCATTTCGATGAAAACGTGACTTACTTGGTTTTTCCCCCGACCCTTCAATTATAGTGGTACAGACTCGACGTTAGCCCCTGACGGGACGTACTCGGGCTCCACCTGGATACCACGGCCGAACCCTTACGGAACACGCCGAAGATTTCCGAACGGCGCACTGGCTTTGAGTTCACAATGCAAAAGAACGAACTGTAGGAGATCTGCTGAACGAACGAACGAACGAACGAACTATTGTATTGTTTATGAGCTACACTACGAATACATACGAAGAGAAACGGGCAGTGACGATTGACAGCAGGAAAGTGTATTAATTGTACGAGTGAGTGGTTTGAGAAGAAAATTACGTGTGTATATTTTCGAATATCTACTTGTGCATAGTGTTCGTTACTGTACCTGTGGGATTAGTGTATTTCGTTTGGTGTGTCCAGCTATAGTGTGTATTTAGTTACGGTACGTGTCGCGTGTTTATTTAGTTTAAGTAGGCCTACTTACATAGAGTTATGTTTTTCTTCAGTTTAGGTAGGCCTACTTACATAGAGTTATAATGAGCAACGTTAAGCAATAGGCCTACTCGTGTTCTGAATGTGATAAAAGCTATGAGTATAATAAAAATCTTAGGAAACATGTTTCTAAGGCCCAACCAGAGAAACTAGATGAAATTGGCCTTGTTTAAAGGGCGAGACATCTCTTCCGCACCAGTGTAAATTGTGTGATAAACAGTTCACGCACAGTTATAATTTAAAACGGCATAAGCGTCAGTGCCACACAAACTTAATTGGAGGACCTGAGACAGAGGATAAAAAATTACCTTCTTTCTCAAGCTTCCTATGTGGAAACAGCACATTGAAAGCGAAATATATTCACAGTATGTAAAGAAAAGGGGTTCTTACACTGCAACAGATAGCACGAAGAGACATTACTATGTGTGTCATCGATCAGGCTTTTTCGTGTCTGAAAGTAAAGGCATCAGGCACTTGAAGCTTCAGGGAAGCAACAAAGTTGACGAGATCTGTCCAGCAAGTATTCGACTAATTGAACACGAAAATGGAATGTGTGAAGTAAAATATGTTCCCACTCACAGAGGTCATCAAAATGATCTAAGCCATCTTGCCCTCACAGATGTAGAGGAAAACATTAGCAACAGATATTGCCAACCAGTTTCTCTTTCAAGCTATTCTGGACAAAATTCGCGAATCTGTGACAGAATCAAAGCTTGAAAGAATTCATTTAATCACAAAACAGGATTTGTATAATATTGAGCGTAGTTTTAACTTGAGCTCTAAATCTGTCAGACATCAGGAGGATGGTACAAGTGTTGAGGCCTGGGTCAATGAAGTTAATCCAGGTGACAGTCCCTGTGTATCATTCTATAAACCTCAGGGGACCACCAGTGAAAAGCATCCAAACCTCAGAAGTGATGACTTTATTTTAATTATTATGAACAGTACTCAGAGTGAAATATTAAAGAAATATGGTAGTAACTGTATATGCACTGATGGAACACATGGGCTTAATAGCTACGGGTTTAAGTTAATAACGCTTTTAGTTCTGGATGACTTGAGACAGGGCTTTCCTTGTGCATTTCTGATTTCCAATAGAAGTGACCAGGAAATATTGTCTCTATTTTTCACCTACATTAAGAATGAGGTTGGTTGTGTATCCCCAAAGGTCTTCATGTCCGGTTTAGCAGAAGCCTTCTACAATGCTTGGAATGCAGTCATGGGACCTGCAACCATGAGATTATTTTGCTCATGGCATGTTGACAGAGCATGGAGGAAGAATATTCAGACCAAAGTAAATGGGAAGGAAAAACAATGAAATGTTTATAAAATTCTGAGAACATTAATGCAACAATATTTAGATTTTTGTGAATTAAATAGGGGTGCTCTTGCACACCTAGTAGCTATGTCAGTGAGTGTATGGCATCATGAAACATTTGATTTAAAGTGACTATGAACATTGTGCTTTGAGTGTTTCAGATCAAAAGCAGTTGTTATTTCAGTTAGTAATGAGTAGTTTGGAATGTTGTGATATGATAGGGCCCTAACATCTAGGTCATCAGCCCCAAATGTTGTGATATCAGTGTTAGATGAGATATGTGTTTGTGGCCTGTTGTAAAGAAAAGGGTTTAGAATGTTTTGAAATATATAGTCAGTATGTAGGTAAATAATACACAGAATTAAGCAATCACTGTTTTCAGGATTTTAATGCAAAAAGTAGGAAGTTATGACCATCACTGTAAAACTCTCGTTTGTAACATTGATAATTAATCCTATATGGACTACACACACACAAAAAGAAAAGAAAGGAAAAAAAGGAACATGTGATACAGATTTGAGGTCCTTTATTTAATCATGAATAAACACATTTAGGCATATACAAACTACTATTTATTTCTTCCTGAATTGAAATCCTCAGAAGTACTGTTCTGAAGGAACACTAGACATTATGATGGAGGTGGTGCATAACTTGGCGGGTATGATTATTTTTAACTTACTTGCTTTATAGTTGACCTTTCATAGGGCTAAAGGTTACGAGTTGAAAAACAGGTACAGCTTTTTGTGAGATCTACTTAAGAGAGGGCATACGTAAGATATTACATTTGAAAATTTAATGTGATTGGACCTTTTACAATAGACTTGTGGGCTGTATCACTGTCTGTTTAGAGCAAGAGATTATCTTCAGGGTGCTGTAGTACAGTACTGTACCACCTTCCTCTACCAAAGTCTTTCTCATCGAAATCAACTGCAATATATCCTATTATGAATACCTATGTATGCTCTGTATGAAAGTGGAATAGTTAATATTAGCATAAAAAGAAACACCTCAAGCAGTATTAGTTATAGAAAAAATCAGTGTAAATATTGTGTTTTTGAAACCGTTAACTACTGCCTTACGTATCCTACTTCGATAAGCCACCTTTTATTCTGAGCCGTTGTTGATGTGAAGAGAGTGAACAATCGATAGTGACTGTTAAAATTTGAACACTTGAAACCGCGGCCTACTAGATAAGAAAATGGTGACTGTCAGATGTAGTGTAACTCCACGATAAAGTAAGCTTAAATGCATCTTTAGAAAAGAATTATATATAAAAATGATTTGTATATTTCACTAATCTGTGAACAAATTTATAGCAAACGAATTATTGAGTTGTTTGGGACATTAGGTAGTCTATATAAGATATAGTCATTAATCATTTGGTGAGTGAACTCAACGCCATTGTTGCTCGGTGCAAACAAAGAGTATATTTACATAATATTTAAAGAGAAGGAATCAAAGAAACATGACTGGGAAAGGCAACAACAACGCCCCATGCGGCACATGCGGCAAACAAGTAACAGATAGCGATGCCGGTGTTTGTTGTATCGATAGTTGTAATAAATGGTTTCACAAAGATTGTGTCGGTATCAGCGCTGGAGACTATACTACTCTCCAGAAACCTAGCTGCACATTGTTATGGCTTTGTAAACCGTGTAAAAGAGAACTAGAATATCTCAAAAGAAGCAGAAGCGAACTCAAAGATATCAGAAGAGAAATGCAAACATTACAGGAAACAATCCTAGCCGGAGTCAGAGAAGAAATGAGGAAATTCGTCGAAAACCTCACCTGTAAAGACAATCAAACCAATCAAACTAACAAAGAGCAGACATTAAAGACATCTCCAGAGGTAGAATCAAACCAAACTCCACAGACCCGACCAGAAGAACAGAAAACGGACTCCTCTAAAGATCGTACAGCTTCAGATATACCGATCCAAAATAATAACTCAACTACTAGACCCGGAAAAACCTCAAAAAAGAATCCACCTACGGACAACTTGATTGGACAGGAAGAAAATTCCAAAGAAAAGTGCGTGGATGGAACAGCACAAGTCCGGAACTATAGACCTCTAGCTTGCTCGTATACTGACTTCGGAGACAAGGAGAAAACGAGTGATCTAAATGAATCCACCCTACCAACACTGACCGAAGACGCAGGACCCGATGAAAAAACACCCTGGAACACAGTGGTGAAGAAATCGAAACAGCATCGTAGGACCACCATCGGGACGAAACAAAGCAACGAAGAACTACAACCGGCAGCCAAAACAGCATGGCTATATGTGGGAAAGATAAAAGAAGGAACCACAGAAGATAACATCAAAAACTATTTATTAAGAAATGGCATTACAGAGATAAAAGCCTGTGAAATGCTTAATACAGTTGGGCCCATGAAAGCCTGCAAATTGGGAATTCCTTTTGAGTTTCTACAAACAACAGAAAAACCAGATTTCTGGCCTAAAGGTATTGTAGTTAGAAGATTTTCTTTTCGAGGCCAAAGACGCAACATTGGAGTGTCCCACGAATAATAAAATAATCAAGATTCTTCTCTGGAACATCGAAGGACTAAAAAACGCCTTACTATTAATACCCCCAAAGACAATGGAACATTTCGATGTCATCATAGCTACGGAAACTTTTCTTTTAGAACCAACAGACCTACCAAAATTCTATGGATACCACACATTTGCAACGCCAACAGGAGGTCGACCGGCTGGAGGAGTCTCATGCTTCCTCAAACCAACTGTTGGAAGAGTACATGAAATCCAGAGAAGTGAAAACACAATCATAGTTAAGACCACTGACCTAACATTAATAGGAATATATATCGCACCAGATAATTCAATAGAAGATGTAGTAGAATCAGTACTTAATGCAATAGGGAAAGTAAATACTGCGGAAGAAGTGATAATCGCGGGTGACCTCAACTGCAGGATAGACAAGCCGAACGTAAAATCGGAGTTAGTTATTCAAATCCTGAGGGATGAAGGTTACACAATGATAAACAGAAAAGACCTTAAAACATACTTTGCTCCAAACGGCTCTAGTGCAATTGATCTTTTATTCTACAGAGGTGAAAGATTTATGATAAGGAAACAGGAAGGTCTATGGTCCTCAGGGTCAACGCCAATCAGAAAACATATACCCATCTGCACAGAAATTGAACACAAAGAGTCACGGAAAACACTAATCCCCGATGATAAGGGCATCACAATTTCAAGAAATATTGATGGAACGAAACTGCAAGACCACCCAAATATACAAAAAGCAAGAGCACTTGTAGCTCGAGGACACCTAGATGAAGCAGTAGAAGTTGCTACAAATCTGATACAGGAAACCGCTTTGCCTGTGAAAGAAAGGAGAGCGCAAAAGTGGTTTGACAGGCAATGCTACATAGCACGAAAAGACACCTTACGCGCGTTATACTCAGCCAGAAAAATGGAGACCGCTGATTACTTGGAAGCATATGCCATCAAAAGAAGAAATTACAGAAAACTTCTAAAAGAGAAGCGAGCTGAATACCTGGAAGCAGAAGCCAAGATGATTGCAGTCGAAGCAGAAACAGACCCATTTCGGGCCCTCAAGAAAAAGCAAGAGTGTAGAGCGAGGGAAATACCAATGGAAACATGGGGAAAACACTTCTCAGCGCTTCTAAACAGGGACAGCAGAGCAAAAGGTGACACCGCAAACCACCCTATCGATCCAGAACACGAAATTAGACTAACCACAGGGGAAGTACAGATGGTAATCGGCAAAGGAAAAAAAGGGAAGTCAGCAGGACCGGACAACATATATACAGAACACTTAAAAAGTACTCAAGACCATTTACTACAGCTTTGGACAGAACTATTCAACAAATGTCTAAATTTAGGCAAAATACCGGAAGTTTGGAGAACGGCAACGCTGAAGATTTTGTACAAAGGGAAAGGAGAAACTGACAACCCCGACTCATATAGAGGTATAGCTCTAGAAAGCAACTTATACAAAGCATTTGCAACTATTGTAGCGAATCGCCTGAACAACGAAATAGACCCATTCATACCAGAATGCCAACTAGGCTTCCGCAAAGGAAAAAGCACGTTACAAGCCGCAGCATGCCTGAAAGAAAAAATTGAAGAGGCACTGAGGCATCCAAAAGGGAAGTACTACGTCGTCTTTGTTGACTATAAGAAGGCTTTTGATATTATCGACAGAGATATTCTGATAGGAAAATTGAAACAAATGATTGGTGACAACATGCTCGTGAGAATCGTTGAGACCATACTAGACTACAACCTAATCAAAATTGAAGATGGAGCATCCTCATCCGGGAAAGTAATTCAAACAAACGGGGTACCCCAAGGAGACCCACTAAGTCCGCTACTATTCAACGTAGCAACGACAGATATCACACAGATAATGACGGACTCCCCTGAGACTACTCTAATAATGTACGCTGATGACATGGCTCTGGGATCGAGCTCAAAAGCAGAACTACAGTCGACAGTGATGAAGTTAGAAGCTTGGGCTTCAGATAACAAATTTGAAATTAACCAGGAAAAGACAGTACAGATGGTCTTCAGAAAAGGTGGCAAGGCGGCCAAGGACGACGCTATATCATTAAATAATAAACCACTAGAAATAGTCAAGAAATTCAAATACGTGGGCATCACGTTCCAAACGAGCATGACATCCTTCAACAGCCACGTCATAGACAGAACGACAGCAGCAATCAGAGCCATCCACAATATCAAGAATATATCTATGCTATCCCTTAACACAGCGATGACTCTATTCAAGACCGCAATAACCCCAATTGTCTCGTATGGAATCGAAATAATATGGGATAACCTGACAATCGGTGACTTGGAGAGGATAGAAAGGGTCAAAGCAAGGTTCCTGAAGAAGGCCCTAGGAGTAGGCAAACTGGCACCCTCCAGACTTGTTTATGTACTGGCACGGGAAACTTACTTCATTGAGGATCTACGACTCAATCTACCACTGCCATCTACCGGCCCATTCCAAGAGCTTCAGAAAAAACTTCTCAAGAAACGCGCGGAAATAGACCCCGAATTCTACGGAAATGACGCCATGATCGATCGAAACTGGACCAAGCAACTTCAAGAGCAAAGACATGTCATAACAAGATATGCAATACATGGCTTCCACCACAAAATATGCGCAAAGACAAAATTCCACAATCCAACAGATGACTGTGTTTGTACACTGTGTAAGGAAAAGTGCGACCGCTACCATCTGCTAAAGTGCAAGAACAGAATAAAGACTCTAACAGAATACAGCACAATGTAAATTGGGACAACAAACTTAATACTCATTCGAGTGCTCCTTATATAATTATAATACCTATGTAATTTAGAATAGGTATGCTAGTTAAGAAAAATATAAGTGATGTTTATATTTGTTGAAAGAATCATACACAGAACACTTTAAGTCACTTAATAAACAACTGCAGTCATACTTGGCAGAGGAAGGAAAAACTTATCAGCAGCTCACTGTCGGACCTGTGTCTGGAAGTGGGTGAATAATCTGTACAAAACTCAAGGCTGCCACTCAGTATTGATATACTAATTTTTTTCTAAAATAAAACAAAAAGAAACACATTGCATATCTTCTTCACAAAACAATCTTTACATCACCTCTTACAGCAATCTGTCATTTGCCCTTAATTTCTAATTTTTATCAGAATACTACCATAATACAATAAAAAAGTACTATAATATGAATATTAGATCAATAACTAAAAAGGTTTACTATGAACCATTAAATTGCTATTTTTTCTGGAAAATGTTTGCTATAAGATAAGACATCCATCTAAGTTCTTCTGCATGCATTCTACTTCTTTATATACAAGCTTTCTCTTGTTTTAAAGTTATTATTCCATGAAATTCATTCCCTGAGTAACCTTTATATTGCCAAGACCATTTATTACACAGCTTTCTTTAACTTCAATTTTACTTCTTCAAAAAGGTTGTCACCAGTTGCCATTTCTTCACTTTTATTTCTTAAGTTTCTTGAAATCTTAAAATTCTTCAGTATTTAAGTTGCATTTCTTATTTACTTTTCCAATTTTGATGCACTTTTCTTCCTCTCCATCAACTTAATTTGGTGCTCATTCTGTCCTTTCTGGATGAGCAGTGTAGCAAGAGTGAGCAGATCTTGTCATTGTCAGTTGCTTTGTTGTGACCAAATCAATTGTGGTTTGTTTTACTGCAATAATTTTTAAAAGCATCCTGAATATTTATTCTTGTATTTAATATTCCTGGTGACATGGGCGATGCTTTGTCATTGGTCAAATCTTGGCTCATCTGAGAGAAAGCTCTCTACATCTGCACTCCTACAGGATAGAGTGAAACATATCTTAATTGTATCTGCTACTTCAGGATATTTCCCTTTCCCACATGGAAGTTTTAGATTGATATGAGGTTTCTGGTTCTTTTAACTTACAGATTTTTAATTTGCCTTAACTTTCTCAAACTTAAATATCTTCCGTTCATCTTGAAGGATAATACTATCCATGGAGGAAGACTGTAGGATTGACTTAATTGGAGACGGCGAACGAATTTGTTATCTTGGAACTTCCTTCAGGGATACTCTAGTGTTCAACGAGACTGCTGTAATGAAAAACCTTCACAATAAGCTCCAACTTCTAACATCATCGCCACTGCTTAAGGAAGACCAAAAACTCATAGTACTGAATTCCTCAATCTGTCCCACCCTTAATGTACCCTTTCCTGATATGCAGTTTCAAGAAAATCGCACAGAAATTCTTATCCGATAGCGATGAAATGATTAAAAGTGCAACAAAGGAGATATTGCAGTTACCGACGGATATTCCAGCTGGCATGATGTACACCGAAAAGAAATACAAAGGACTCGCTCTTTTTAAAACCTCGTGGGAAGTTTAACTTCAATGTATTAATGCCTGTAACAACTTGCTTAAGACTAAACACCCACTCGGCGTCGCTTCAAGGGTTCTCATGCGGAGAGTCGGGAATGCGTAGAACGCCTAAAACTAACAAACGCTGATATCCAGAAAATAAGCGCCCAGAGCGGCTTGTACGATACTAAGAAGATCCGGCAAGAGCTACGAGGACGTGAATTCACCTCCTGGTGTTCACTGGCGCAAAAAGGACTCTGAGTACAACTGTACAAAGAGTACACACCAGCAAACTCCTGGGTGCGAGATCATACCGGACTGTCTTGTAACGAGTGGAGAGAGGCTATAAAGATGGCTGCTAATGTTTCTGCGGTGCGCTCGGTGCCAGGCAGGTCCCTGGACAACAACCTCTGTCGGCATTACCACGGAGAGAAAGAAACTCTTGGTTATGTCCTGGGATTCTGCACACGCGGGGAACTCCTAAGAAACACGCGGCACCTCCAGATCAGATCCCTCATTGCCGAAGAACTAAGAAAGAAGGGACTCAATGTACATGAGGAGATACACGGACTGGCCATAAAGAGTAGTTCGCAGAGAATTGATATCATAGCCTTTAAAGACAGCAGCTCTCAAGGATTCATATTAGATCCAACTGTCAGATTCGAGCACCATAGCGGTCAGCCAGAGGAGGTTAATCTTGAAAAGATTAACAAATACAAATCCACTATCCCTTACTACAAATCTAAATACCACCTTCAGGAAATAGAAATAATGGTCGAGTTTGCGGTACCGTACCTTGTCATTTCGTCGCCACATGGAAGCGCTTCAAACTTCCAATGAAGCTCATCCCTGAAATTGCGACCCTCGTCCTCAGAGGCTCCATCAAAATCCTGAGACACCACCTCTACAGCTACGGCTCTGGAATGCCACACTAATTATACTGTTCCTTTATAATTTAGAGTTTTCTTCAATTAATAGATCTGTACAGAAATTTGATATGTTTTACCTTGTTCTTAGTAGCAGCCTGCAAATACAGGACGTTGTTCCTAAATAAATGGAAATGGAAATATTATTATTGTGAAGAATATAAGTCGAAATATTAATGGGGAGAAACTTTGCAACCTTCACCATATCTACACAGCAGTAATGTGAATTTTTCTCCTTAGGTTGTAAAAAATAGGTATGTATTAGAAAAAAATGCAGAAGTAGATTCTCCTCCACAAGATGTTTGCAACTGGTGATATAGTGTTCCTGTACACTTTTCAGAAGAAAAAAAGGGCTTCTTTTTTCTGGCAAGTCTTTCACAAAGTAGTAACCAATACTACTTAGCATTAAAGAAGGTTGCATAACTGAAATATCTCCTCCTTAATCCACGCTGTATTCAGCCTCCATAATACATCAGTCTTGCAAACCTACAAATGATATAGTAGCCAAGATTCTTCAGCTCACCGGGCGAGTTGGCCGTGCGCGTAGAGGCGAGCAGCTGTGAGCTTGCATCCGGGAGATAGTAGGTTCGAATCCCACTATCGGCAGCCCTGAAGATGGTTTTCCGTGGTTTCCCATTTTCACACCAGGCAAATGCTGGGGCTGTACCTTAATTAAGGCCACGGCCGCTTCCTTCCAACTCCCAGGCCTTTCCTATCCCATCGTCGCCATAAGACCTATCTGTGTCGGTGCGACATAAAGCCCCTAGCAAAAAAAAAAATTCTTCAGCTCATCATACAGAAACTTGAATAAACATTCTCTCTTTTTTGGAAAGTCTCAGAGAGTAATCTAAACACTAAGCTTGATACCTGCAGTCGCTTAAGTGCGGCCACTATTCAGGAGATATTGGGTTCAAACCCCCACTGTCGGCAGCCCTGAAGATGGTTTTCCGCGGTTTCCCATTTTCATACCAGGCAAATACTGGGGCTGTACCTTAATTAAGGCCACAGCCACTTCCTTCCCATTCCTAATCCTTTCCCGTCCCATAATCGCTGTAAGACCTATCTGTGTCGGTGCAGCGTAAAGCAACTTGTAAAAAAAAAAAAAAAAAAACTAAACAAAGCTACACTGGGCATAAAACTCAATTCACCCTTGTATGTTACATTAAGAAAAAGAAAGTATCGATTAATTTGTAGTTTTCCAGTTGATGTTACGGATCTACAAACTGTACTGGTATGTTTGTGGTAAAACTCTCAAAATATTTCTGAAGAGCGAGACTTATCAATCAATCAATCAATCAATCAATCAATCAATCAATCAATCAATCAATCAATCAATCAATCAATCAATCAATCAATCAATCAATCAATCAATCAATCAATCAATCAATCAATCAATCAATCAATCGATCGATCAATCAATCAATCAATCAATCAATACTGATCTGCAATTAGGGCAGTCGCCCAGGTGGCAGATTCCCTATCTGTTGCTTTCCTAGCCTTTTCCTAAATGATTTCAAAGAAATTGGAAATTTATTGAACATCTCCCTCGGTAAGTTATTGCAGTCCCTAACTCCCCTTCCTATAAATGAATATTTGCCCCAGTTTGTCCTCTTGAATTCCAACTTTATCTTCATATTGTGATTTTTCCTACTTTTATAAACGCCATTCAAACATATTCGTCTACTAATGTCATTCCACGCCATCTCTCCGCTGACAGCTCGGAACATACCACTTAGACGAGCAGCTCTTCTTCTTTCTCTCAATTCTTCCCAATCCAAACATTGCAACATTTTTGTAACGCTACTCTTTTGTCGGAAATCACCCAGAACAAATCGAGCTGCTTTTCTTTGGATTTTTTCCAGTTCTTGAATCAGGTAATCCTGGTGAGGGTCCCATACACTGGAACCATACTCTAGTTGGGGTCTTACCAGAGACTTATATGCACTCTCCTTTACATCCTTACTACAACCCCTAAACACCCTCATAACCATGTGCAGAGATCTGTACCCTTTATTTACAATCCTATTTATGTGATTACCCCAATGAAGATCTTTCCTTATATTAACACCTAGATACTTACAATGATCCCCAAAAGGAACTTTCACCCCATCAACGCAGTAATTAAAACTGAGAGGACTTTTCCTATTTGTGAAACTCACAACCTGACTTTTAACACCGTTTATCAACATACCATTGCCTGCTGTCCATCTCACAACATTTTCGAGATCACGTTGCAGTTGCTCACAATCTTGTAACTTATTTATCACTCTATAGAGAATAACATCATCCGCAAAAAGCCTTACCTCCGATTCCACTCCTTTACTCATATCATTTATATATATAAGAAAACATAAAGGTCCAATAATACTGCCTTGAGGAATTCCCCTCTTAATTATTACAGGGTCAGATAAAGCTTCACCTACTCTAATTCTCTGAGATCTATTTTCTAGAAATATAGCAACCCATTCAGTCTTTTGTCTAGTCCAATTGCACTCATTTTTGCCAATAGTCTCCCATGATCCATCCTATCAAATGCTTTAGACAGGTCAATCGCGATACAGTCCATTTGACGTCCAGAATCCAAGATATCTGCTATATTTTTCTGGAATCCTACAAGTTAAGCTTCAGTGGAATAACCTTTCCTAAAACCGAATTGCCTTCTATTGAACCAGTTATTAATTTCACAAACATGTCTAATATAATCACAAAGAATGCCTTCCCAAAGCTTACATACAATGCTTGTCAAACTTACTGGCCTGTAATTTTCAGCCTTATGTCTATCACCCTTTCTTTTATACACAGGGGCTACTATGGCAACTCTCCATTCATCTGGTATAGCTCCTCCGACCAAACAATAATCAATAAGTACTTCAGATATGGTACTATATCCCAACCCATTGTCTTTAGTATATCCCCAGAAATCTGATCAATTCCAGCCACTTTTCTAGTTTTCAACTTTTGTGTCTTATTGTAAATGTCATTGTTATCATATGTAAATTTTATTACTTCTTTGGCCTTAGTCTCCTCTTCTATCTCGACATTATCCTTGTAACCAACAATCTTTACATACTGCTGACTGAATACTTCTGCCTTTTGAAGATCCTCACATACACACTCCCCGGTTTCATTTATTATTTCTGGAATGTCCTTCTTGGAACCTGTTTCTGCCTTAAAATACCTATACATACCCTTCCATTTTTCACTAAAATTCGTATGACTGCTAATTATGCTTGCCATCATGTTATCCTTAGCTGCCTTCTTTGCTAGATTCAATTTTCTAGTAAGTTCCTTCAGTTTCTCCTTACTTCCACAGCCATTCCTAACTCTATTTCTTTCCAGTCTGCACCTCCTTCTTAGTCTCTTTATTTCTCTATTATAATAAGGTGGGTCTTTACCATTCCTTAATACCCTTAATGGTACAAACCTGTTTTTGCATTCCTCAACAATTTCTTTAAACCCATCCCAGAGTCTGTTTACATTTTTATTTACCGTTTTCCACCGATCATAGTTACTTTTTAGAAACTGCCTCATGCCTGCTTTATCAGCCATATGGTTTTGCCTAACAGTTCTACTTTTAAGACCTTCCTTTCTATCACATTTATTTTTAACTACCACAAAAACAGCTTCATGATCACTAATACCATCTACTACTTCAGTTTTCCTATACAGCTCATCTGGTTTTATCAGCACGACATCCAGGATATTTTTCCCTCTGGTTGGTTCCATCACTTTCTGAATCAGTTGTCCTTCCCATATTAACTTATTTGCCATTTGTTGGTCATGCTTCCTGTCGTTCGCATTTCCTTCCCAATTGACATCTGGCAAATTCAGATCTCCCGCTACAATCACATTTCTTTCTATGTCGTTTCCCACATAGCTGACTATCCTATCAAATAATTCCGAATCCGCGTCAGTGCTACCCTTTCCCGATCTGTACACTCCAAATATATCAAGTTGCCTATTATCTTTAGAAATGAGCCTTACACCTAGAATTTCATGTGTCTCATCTTTAACTTTTTCGTAGCTTACAAATTCTTCTTTCACCAGAATGAACACTCCCCCTCCCACCCTTCCTATCCTATCTCTACGATACACACTCCAGTGCCGTGAGAAAATTTCTTCTTAGTTCTGTCTGTTAGAACATGGTAGAAATTATTCAGTTCGCATGATGCTGTATGCATTTTTTTATAATTTTTGAGTCAGTAGTTATCAAAGTTCAAAAGCAAAATAATTTTCAGAAAATTTCAGCACTTATACTTCACACTGAATGTGGCTGTTGACAATCCCAGCGAAAACTTACCTTATTTAAAGTCCACCATTAATGGTACCACATTCAAGTGAAAAATATGTGGGTTAATTAATGGGAAGTTTGTGTATGTACAGGAGAGTACAGTCTACAGTGGAGGTGTGCTCAATGGGTTTGCTTAAATTATCAGCAGCAGCAAAAACTGTTGTGGCATCTTTAGTGCCTCTTTATTTATTTTACTTTTTTTTGTATCTGTCTCTTGGCACAGGCCAGTGCAAAGTGTAGCTTCTACCAAAGTCCCAATCTCATCCATGGCTGTGACAATATGGAAGCTGCTGGGGTATGCGTCGTGCTTAGTAATGACATTTGGAGCATAACTAGTGTTTGAGTGTTATGAAAGGTGTTGCTCATAGGATCAGTCATGCTACAGTAGCACTTTCTGGTCGTGAGGAAAGCAATGGCAAACTACCTCACTCCACATCTTGCCTAGTATGCCTCATTTGTGCTCTGCCATTATTTTTTACAGTTTCCATATAACTGCATAGCCTTTGGTGGTCCTAATTGAGGATCCAACCAGCCTCTGGGCTGATGACCTAACAGACAGAGGCAAACTTTATCCCTTACTCCTGTAAATATCACAGGTAAGGACCTAACATCCTACGCAAGTGAAGCCTGTTGTAACATGAGGGCTTAAAATTTATGTGATAATAGCAGACAATAACAGAATGAACCATGTAATGTTTAAGGACTTATCAATATCTGCAAGTTATGAGTGTCATCTCTCAAACAATTTCAAAACTTTCATTTTTGAGAGTGTGTATATTTTAAAAATTATAATCAGCTGAGCTTAACCAAACAGACTGCAAAATGCTTTAATATTTCCATCATTTTATTACCATGACAAATTAACAGCTGCCAAGTTCTCAGATATCAGAAGCGTGTACCCAAAGAAAGTGGTTGTTAGCTGAGAATGGCTCCCAAACTAAACTTCAGAATAGTTTTTCCACATAGGTACTCTTGAACAACAACTCTTGTGCAGTTAATAACTTATATGAAACTACATTTCCTGTGATCAAACAAGGGTGTAGAAAGGAGTAATTAATTGCACATTTTCTGCAAACTGTGTCTCGGTAATGGAAAATAATGAATATTTAAAAAAGTTATTGCATTTCCCTCTGGGAAAATCAAATGGGCATAAATGCCTTTCAATAAAATGTGTGATGCTATGTTGCCTAGCAACCATGCAGGCTGTGATCTGAAGTATTGATGGAGAATGGGCCATGACATTAAGATCCATGGTTTGTGCAGCTCTCAAGGTAATGTCGCCAGCTAACATAATGTCACACATTTTGTTACATAACAGTATGACGTTACACAAATGTTTGAATAACCCTCAACTGTTAAGTCCAAATGTGTGGTTTATGGTGAGTGTTACTGTAGACATATCCTAGTGTGTGAACCATGGGCAACGGCTGAGTGGCAAAGTTAATCGTCCTCAGAGTTGGGATACCCATTGCTGTGGAATTGGGGTGGACATTTTTGACATGTTCCAAGCCAGGACCCTCCTGTTGTTCTGGCAGCTAGACCTATACAATCAACCAGTGGTCCCTGCCTCTTATAGGAGAGATTCTGACTGTGACTATGTGTAAGTAAGGCAGCATCCTGCTTCACAGAATGTACCAAGCTCAGAATATTTTAAACACGCCTTGAACCTATGAGAGTAACTCAGTCCCACTTCTATTTGACAGAGGAGGGACTCCTTTTAAACTTACGTACTTAGTTATGTCCTTTTACTCTTTTGGAGAGCATAGGGCTTTGACAACGGAGCACCAAAGTACCCTATTTTGAGCTAGGGTCTTCAGTTCTCCAAAGGTCTTCCCTTCTTGTTTTGCCTCCTCCATCAGACTGTCTCTCCATGACTTTGTGGGTCTACCTCTCTTCCGTTATCCTTGGGGGTTCCAAAACAGAGCCTCTCTCTCCACTGCATCCTGCTGCTTCTGCAGTGTGTGGCTGAACCATTTCAATTTCCTCCGCTTTATTTGTATGCCAATGGGCTCTTCTTCTGTTTGTTTCCAGAGATCTTCCTTTGAAATTACTTTTGGCCAAAAATGCATTTAATTCTCCTTTAGCATCTATTTATAAATACCTGTAGTTAATGAGTGATCTCTGAGGTAACTTTCCCGGTTTCACAACCATGTAACAGTATTGTTTTTACATTTGTTCGAAAAATGTGAAGTTTGCTTTTCATTGAGATTTCTCTGGCCCTCCATATCAGATAGAGTTGTATGAATGCCACATTTGCTTTGTGGATTCTCATTTTGACATCAGCAGCTGCTCCTCCATCCTGCCAAGATATGTAAACTCTTCGACTTCTTGAATGTCTTCATCACTGACAATGAATTTCTGTTTGCTCTTCACGTTGATATTCATTGCTTTTGTTTTCTGGACATTTACCTTGGAAACTACTTGGCAAATAAAATGGAATTCAATGCTGATCGATCAATATCAATGAGGCTTATGCAAGAAAGAAAGTAGAACTGGCAGATCAGCAAAGAGTGTGCATCCGGGTGTGCTAGGAGTGGAGATAATGAGGAAGAGATAGATTAGAAAGTGTTCTCAACAGGTGTTAAAATGGGAAGGACTGTTAATCAGGAGTTCTATTGTACACAACATAATTTTGGTTAGGCTCGTAAATGAGGAGATGACTTGGGTAGATTTAGCCGTTGGAGGAATTTGGATGAGAACTGTCTGCGTGAACCGTGGCAGCTAATCACACTAACCACTACACCACAGAGGTGGTCGATTCAATACTATACCTTACAATAAAACTTTCACCAAAGGAACAATATTACGCATTTAGTACAATTAAATAAAGTACGGTGTGATTATACAATTAAAATCATTTAGTATTTGACTACACACTAAGAAACTAACAGATACTAAAGAGACTGCCAGACTGAAGAATGCACTCAGCAAGCGGGTGAACCATACCTCAGTGCCCATGACCTTGGCAAAATATATACCCTTCCTCATAGCACATGCAGTGTCCACTATTTGCTGTGGCGGTATACAAATCGGTTATCCGGGACGAACGACATTCTGTGGGTATTTCCTCTAATAATTTTGTTAATAATTAAATAAGATGAGGGAAAAATTAGCCGATAAGACAACAGGGCTTGTACAAATTGCTTTGTTTAAAAATAATTTCTATAATTCCTAGTTTCAGCTGGCTAAAATGGAATAAAAATGTAATCTTTTATCCACAAAGTGAGAGGGCAACTGCCCCCTCCCCCCCCACAATCGCCGCTACTGCCCTGTATAAAAAGGAAGACGGGAAGAAATGCAGAAATTGTAGGGGCATCACTCAACTTTCTCAATCAAACTTTTGGAGAAGATCATTTGAAAATGAATTAGGAATATAGTTGAACCGTTATTGGAGGAGGAGCAACGCAGGTTCAGGAATAACTGAAGCACTACAAACCTGATATTTGCCATCAGAATGATAACGGGGAAGCACTGGGAATAGGCTATGTTAAGAACTTAGTGATGGTTTTTATGGACATCGAGAAGGCCTACGACAGTGTGCCTAGAGAGATAATCCGGGAATACCTAGAAGGTATAGGTCTGCCAGACATCCTGATTGATAAAGTAAAGATGCTCTATCAAAAATGCTTAACCTGTGTCCAAATATTGGATGGAAGATCAGATTGGTTTGAAACCAAAAGAGAAGTACAGCAGGGAAGTGCCTTGTCACCACTCCTGTTCATCATTGACATGGATTGGATCATAAAATCCAACAAAGAACATTGCAAAGAGCCTAACACTCTAATATTTGCAGATGATGTTCTGATCTGGGGAGAAAATGAAGCAGACGTACAGGAGAACCTAAATCCCTGGAGTAGCAATTTAAAGAATATGGACTAAAAATCAATAAAACAAAAGCTCTTTAAATGACTATCAACAGTAAAGGTACAGATTCAAACAATTTCCTGGAGGGAAGTCTATTGCAGTCTGGTTCTAACTTCAAATAGGCTACCTTGGAAGAATCACTTCAAAAGATAACACATTAAAAGAAATACTTGACAGGACTCAGAAATCTTCTCAATTTCATTTTCAAGTGAAAAACCTACTCTGGGATGATAAAATACCCCAGAAAGCAAAACTGACCATGTTTCATACCTACTCATTCCATTTCTCACATATGGACTTGAAACATGTACCCTGCATAACAAGGCAAATAGTAAAATCCAGTCAACAGAAATGAAATTCACCAGAACAATGAACCAAAAGACCAGGAAGGACAAGATTAGAAATGAAGCAAATAGGAAGGAGGCTGGCATCAAAATGCCTGTTACCGAGCTTTTAGGAAGAGGCAGGCTACAATGGTTTGGACATGTTATGACAATGGACAGAACGAGAACAGCAAGGAACCATTTTGACAGAGAAGTGAAAGGGAGAGGCCAAGGAATTGATGGATAGAGACAGTGAAATCGGAGGTCAGCAAAAGGAATGCCAAGTGGGAAGATATAGAGGAACAGAAACTAAACTTTAACAGGATGAAATAGCAAGCGCTTGATCATTAGTCCAGCCCGGGGGCCACTCACGCGTAGCGACTGTCGTTTGTTTCCTCGCTCGCGGCCTACTCGGAAAGGATGTTCTCTAGCAGTGCTCGTGCCGCCAACCTCTGTACTTAGGAACTATGCTTGCTTCGCTAGCTGGTGGTGATTATTAGATTCTTGCCTCTGGATGGAAGACGATTGGTCTGGACAGTTAGGATTCTTGCCGTGGACAAGACCATTGGTCTGGATAGTTAGGATTCTTGCCATGGACAAGACCATTGGTCTGGACGGTTAGAAGCCGCGAAGCGGCGTTAGGCCCCTAGTTTCGTGAGGAAAGACCATTGGTCTGGATGGTTAGGATTCTTGCCGTGGACAAGACCATTGGTCTGGATAGTTAGGATTCTTGCCGTGGACAAGACCATTGGTCTGGACGGTTAGAAGCCGCGAAGCGGCGTTAGGCCCCTAGTTTCGTGAGGAAAGACGATTGGTCTGGACGGTTAGGATTCTTGCCGCGGACAAGACCATTGGTCTCGATAGTTAGGATTCTTGCCGTGGACAAGACCATTGGTCTGGACGGTTAGAAGCCGCGAAGCGGCCCTAGGCTTCTAATTTCGTGAGCGCGGCCACTTGCGCTTTTATTGTGCTGTGGTTGGTAACGCATAATGATTAACTTCCTTCACCGGAAGGAGATCACGTGCCACTTTACATTGGCCAATAGAAATACAAGAAGCTACTTGAGAAATGAATATGGCCTGTAATAATCTTAATTAGGTTATAAAAGTAAATGTACTTCTTGGGGCGGGTTGGTGGGTTCCTGGACATCGCAATGAAAACATCCCTCCTCTCAGACGCTCTCCAAGTAAGATTGCATTAATTTCCACTCACTTATAACATTAAAAATGTAGTGGCCCCCGGACTGGATTAATACCGATGATGATGTATGGTTGTAAGAAATTTGTAAAATTTACTTTGCACAGGAATCCTCTGGAAGCAAATTTCAGTTATGCAAATGACACCTCACTTTTCTTTCAAATTTCTGATCATGGCTTAACAGTTGCAGAACTCTTAATTTGAGCCACTAATGACTGATACTTTCAGCAGTACTACCATGTACCAACAGGGAAGCTGCAAATCAACAATCTGGAGAGCAGATTTAGCTGTTACCTGCTGCTTTCAGGAAGGTAATTATCATATATCAGTCACACAGTTCATGGAGTGTGATAAAAAAATCATGCTTGAAAATTTCATGTGATTTGACCTTTTTCTTACAATAGAAACAAGAGTGTACCACTGACCCTTTAGGATGAGAGATTATCTTTAGTGCTGTCGCCCAGGTGGCAGATTATACTTTCACTAGAAATACTGTTATAAGTCTCAATTAATACAGTATATGGTATTGATAACATTAGCCAAAAGATTAATTAATTATAATACAAGGTAGTGGAACTGAGGCTGTACTTATATTTTGGTATTGTTGATCTTGAAGGATAGCCTATATCCATTACAGTAGTGGTTGGCGAATTTGCTTGAATCTTATTATCTCATGCTTGGCAGGAAAAAAAAAAGAATACCCTTCAATATCAGCTCACTGTCAGATCTGCCTATGGAATTACATAACCTCTTCTATAACCTAGAGGTACTGAGTTTGATGGGATTATATTCAACCTTCTCATTGTCACTTTCTTCTGACTTGCTGATATAGATTCAAGCAAATTCACCAACCACTGATAGATATACCCATCAGGATCAGCAATACTGGAATAAAAGTACAGCCTTAGCTTCACTACCTTGTACTATAATTAATTATCTTTTGGCTAATTTTATCAATCCCGTAGGTCTATAATGTATTAGTTGAGACTTAAAGTGAAAGTACAATCTGCCACCTGGGCAACAGCACCTAATGCAGATCACTAATTATTAGTGCAATTCTTATTGATTAATCAAACTGTATATCGGTATCTGAGGTAAAGTAGGTAAAATAGGGCATTCATTCCAATATATGAGGTTATAATACTCGATGCAATATTGAACTGAAATATAGCCTACAATATAAACGTCAAATATAATATTAAAAAATACCCAAATTTATTTTTACACATTTATTTATATTATTATTATATTATTTATATTATATTATAACCTCATATATTGGAATGAATGCAATATTTTACCTACTTTACCTCAGATACCGATATACAGTTTGATTAATCAATAAGAATTGCACTAATAATTAGTGATCTGCATTAGGTGCTGTTGCCCAGGTGGCAGATTGTACTTTCACTTTAAGTCTCAACTAATACAGTATAGACCTACGGGATTGATAAAATTAGCCAAAAGATAATTAATTATAATACAAGGTAGTGAAGCTAAGGCTGTGTTTTTATTCCAGTATTGCTGATCCTGATGGGTATATCTATCAGTGGTTGGTGAATTTGCTCGAATCTATATCAGAAAGTCAGAAGAAAGTGACAATGAGAAGGTTGAATATAATCCCATCAAACTCAGTACCTCTAGGCTATAGAAGAGGTTATGTAATTCCATAGGCAGATCTGACAGTGAGCTGATATTGAAGGGTATTCTTTTTTTTTCTGCCAAGCATGAGATAATAAGATTCAAGCTAATTCGCCAACCACTACCGTAATGGATATAGGCTATCCTTCAAGATCAACAATACCAAAGTATAAGTACAGCCTCAGTTCCACTACCTTGTATTATAATTAATTAATCTTTTGGCTAATGTTATCAATACCATATACTGTATTAATTGAGACTTATAATAGTATTTCTAGTGAAAGTATAATCTGCCACCTGGGCGACAGCACTAAAGATAATCTCTCATCCTAAAGGGTCAGTGGTACACTCCTGTTTCTATTGTAAAAAAAAAGGTCATATCACATGAAATTTTCAAGCATGATTTTTTATCACACTCCATGAACTGTGCGACTGATATATGATAATTACCTTCCTGAAAGCTGCAGGTAACAGCTAAATCTGCTCTCAAGATTGTTGATTTGCAGCTTCCCTGTTGGTACATGGTAGTACTGCTGAAAGTATCAGTCATTAGTGGCTCAAATTAAGAGTTCTGCAACTGTTAAGCCATGATCAGAAATTTGAAAGAAAAGTGAGGTGTCATTTGCATAACTGAAATTTGCTTCCAGAGGATTCCTGTGCAAAGTAAATTTTACAAATTTCTTACAACCATACATCATCATCGGTATTAATCCAGCCCGGGGCCACTACATTTTTAATGTTATAAGTGAGTGGAAATTAATGCAATCTTACTTGGAGAGACCAAGCTACTCAGCCCTGTTTAGTCTTCACATTATTTTGACAATAAGCTCTGAGTATTCTATCACTTATCTTTTATATATACACGACCCTATCCATGAAAAATTAAATGAAACACGATACGAAGTTCACTAGACATAAACATACAATGTTGAGCCAGGGCAAATCTTTTAAGTAAATATTTAGATGTTATCATTGTACGGCGAATTGGAAGAGAGAGCTCACCGGTCTCGACAAGGAGAGCATTAGTAGGGGTAGACAACAATGCTCCAACACAAGTTCTCAGGGCTTTAAATTGTAAAGTATTTAAGTGGTTAAGAAAAGAATCCGGCGTAGGTTTAACTCTGAGCCACTTGTTTTCGGTTCTCATGTCATTCCTTTTTGTTCCTCCCATAAATACCTTGGTGTTATGCTAGACCGCTCGTTATCTTGCAAACATCATATTACTCAGTTACGTAATTCTTCTGATACGTATATTAAAATTCTCCAAGCGGTTACTAGACGATCATGGGGTGCTAACCCTGGCACAGCTCAGTTGTTATATTCCGCTACTATTCGCTCTAGACTCAACTACTGTGCGCATGTTATAGATAGCTTGGTCTGTAGAATTGGCTTTCTAAGCCTAGCTCAGTCCGGTGGTATTTGAAGGTGCTCAAATACGTCAGCCTCGTGCCGGTAGATTTACTGGCATGTTAAAGAATTCCTCTGGGAGAAAATTCTGGCATCTTGGTGTCTCCAAAAAGCCGTAAAAGTAGTTATTGGGTTGTTAAATCAATAACGTTATTATTTGTGAAGGTGCAGACTGAATTTGGCTTACTAAAAAAATGTTTCGTGTATTTGCAGATGCCCAGAAAATGTTGTGTTTTCATGTATCGTAACAACTATAGCATTAAAAACGGTTTTATTACCTCGTTTAGTTTTCCTTCAGACGAGGAATTAAAACAAAAATGGATTTGTCATTTTAAACGGGATAATTGGTAACCTGGGAAGGATTCAGTAGTATGCATAAAACATGTCACACACGAAACTTTTTCCAACAGGGATAAAATTTGTGATAGTAAAGTCTTCTTTCTTTCTTTCTTTCTTTCTTTTTTTTCTTAATCTCTGCTTATAGAGTAATAAATAATTTACAAGATTGTGAGCAACTGCAACGTGACCTCGATAATGTTATGAGATGGACAGCGGGCGGTATGTTCATAAACGGGGTTAAAAGTCAGGTTGTGAGTTTCACAAATAGAAAAAGTCCTCTCAGTTTTAATTACTGCGTTGATGGGGTGAAGGTTCTTGTTGGGGATCATTGTAAGTATCTAGAGGAAAGACCTTCATTGGGGTAATCACATAAATGGGATTGTAAATAAAGGGTACAGATCTCTGCACATGGTTATGAGGGTGTTTAGGGTTTGTAGTAAGGATGTAAAGGAGAGGGCATATAAGTCTCTGCCTAAGACCCCAACTAGAGTATGGTTCCTGTGTATGGGACCCTCACCAGGATTACCTGATTCAAGAACTGGAAAAAAATCCAAAGAAAAGCAATTTGGGCAATTTCTGATAACATAGCGTTACAAAAATGTTGCAAAGTTTGGGTTGGGAAGAATTGAGAGAAAGAAGAAGAGCTGCTCGACTAAGTGGTATGTTCCGAGATGGTGTGGAATGACATTAGTAGATGAATAAGTTTGAGTGGCATTTATAAAAGTAGGAAAGATCACAATATGAAGATAAAGTTGGAATTCAAGAGGACAAACTGGGGCAAATATTCATTTATAGGAAGGGGAGTTAAGGATTGGATTAACTTGCCAAGGGAGACGTTTAGTAAATTTCCAATTTCTTTGAATTCATTTAGGAAAAGGCTGGGAAAACAACAGATAGGGAATCTGCCACCTGGGCGACTGCCCTAAATGCAGATCAGTATTGATTGATTGATACCCTCCAGGGTTGGCTTTTCCCTCGGACTCAGCGAGGGATCCCATCTCTACCGCCTCAAGGTCAGTGTCCTGTAGCTTCAGACTCTGGGTCGGGGGATACAACTGGAGAGGATGACTAGTACCTCACCCAGGTGGCCTCTCCTGCTTTGCTGAACAGGGACCTTGGTGGGGGATGGGAAGATTGTAAGGGATAGACAAGGAAGAGGGAAGGAAGCGGCCGTGACCTTAAGTTAGGTACCATCCCGGCATTTGCCTGGAGGAGAAGTGGGAAACCACTTCCGGGATGGCTGAGATGGGAATCGAACCCACCTCTACTCAGTTGACCTCCCGAGGCTGAGTGGACCCCATTCCAGCCCTCGTACCACTTTTCAAATTTCGTGGCAGAGCCGGAATCGAACCCGGGCTCCGGGGGTGGCAGCTAATCACACTAACCGATAGTAAAGTCAACATAACTATACTACCACATAAACCTAATGAACCAGGCGAGTTGGTCGTGCGTTTAGAGGAGCGCGGCTGTGAGCTTGCATCCGGGAGATAGCAAAAAAAATATCAAAGTGGTCTCAACTAAATGCATATTTATTAAATTATATAGGAACCAATTCTTGTAGTGTTAGTGTTAAATGTGTACAAATAAATCAATTAAAATGCTTCACAGTCTCATAGAGTATCGTGAGGTAAACAGTGAAAGCACACTCTTTATCCTGCCTCATATTTTTAAGGGAACAATTTGGACTTGGCACTAAAAGGGCCGGACTGAGTGGCTCAGACAATTGAGGCGCTGACCTTCTGACCCCAACTTGGCGGTTCGATCCTGGCTCAGTCCGGTAGTATTTGAAGGTACTCAAATACGTCAGCCTCGTGTAGGTAGATTTACTGGTACGTAAAAGTACTCATGAGAGACTAAATTTCGGCACCTCGGCGTCTCCAAACACCGCAAAAGTAGTCAGTGAGACGTAAAGCAAATGACATTATTATTATTATTATTATTATTATTATTATTATTATTATTATTATTATTATTATTATTATTATTTGCACTAAAAGGAAGAAGAGTTAGGCCCTACTCAAAAAGTTTCGTTCGGAACTGTTAAAGCAAATTATTTACTCTCCAGAAAGTTTCAAAGTGATAACTTAGAAAGCAGTTTTTGTTAGTACCGGTACTTATAGCTTATAGCTACAATGTTACTGCACTTCAAGTCCTTGAAAGTGAGATGAAAATTAGAATTAACGGTGTTCTAGTGTTGCGGTGGTGGTTGTGATAGTATGGAAAAGTGAGGTTTAGCTGTAGCCAATTAGAAATATCTGATTCCATCAAGGCAGATGTTATTAGGCTCAATATGGAAGTAATAAACAAGTTAGACTCACTTTTATAATGTGAATTTTTTCGTGGGCATGTATTAGTGGTTTTTTATTCTAACGCTGGAACAGAGAAAGAGAGATCAGAGTTCGAATCCATGATTTTTTATTCTTTTACGATGCCTATTGTGTTTGCGAAATAAGGAGAGAGAGAGAGAGAAAGGTAGTTTCTCGTCGAGTTTTATTCTATGCAATCATCATCTGCCTGCGTGTCAATTTCTATTGTTTTTATCAACAATATACCGCGCCATCCTCCTGATATATATTTATAATCACGGTAAGTTTTTCTGTTCAGAACACGATGGGAATGCATGCTGACTTAAAATCTTTACTGTAAGGTAACAACAGACTGTACCAGTAAAAGAGCCCGACTTTAAGATTTTAATTTTAACGTAAGCATGAAATAGTTCTCAGGGCGAAACTGGATAGACACTAGCTAGGGCTTGGTACAGGAGACAGGGTCCTATCTACAAGAAAATTTTTAATCAGATTGAATAAGTGTTTATTCATGAAGTGCATATCAAATTGCACATCACCTCATTGTAGATAGGGGTTGTCTTCAACATCGTCCTTTTAATGGTCCGGGTCTCCAGCTCCCCGGGCCGAACAGGCTGGAACACGTTCCGGAAGATGCCAAATACTCCTTTAAGATGAGGCCGGAACACCCAGGTTGGTCGTGTATGAGTAAGTCTCGAACTTCCGATGTTCTGGATGATCTCCGATGGTCTCTGACGATGTTGCAGGTAATCACTCATCACCTAAGTCCAATGTGGCTGATGGACTCAATGTCCACAAAGACTTCGAAAATGTGTTCTTCGTCACTCGCAGAATTTACCAGTCAAAGTTCATAAAGACCTTGAATAATTGGTTTCTCACCACTGGCGAAATTACAAGTCACTGTCCATAAAGACTTAAAAGAATTCGTTCCTTAACACGCGCGAAAATGACAAGTCCTTAAGTGTTGCGCAGGCCGTGTAGTGGTGATACTCAGCTGTGACTGACTGAGCAGGCTTTTTCTTTTTTTTTTTTTTTACGGGAGGCCCCCATAGCCCGCTCCCCCGCCGACTCAATCTACATGGCCACCGACATGCTATTGATTTCTAAGAAGAAAAGAGATAGCTGGGTAGAGTGAGAAGTGATATAAGGAGTATCTGCCGGTTTCCGAGTCAGACTCGCTACCACGGCAAAGTTTGTGTTGGTTGGATAGTCTTAAGGTGTGGTATTGAAGGGTCAGGGAAAAACCACATAGGCAGAAAGAAGAAAGAGCCTACATGTAAAACCTGACATCTTTTGATAGCACATGCAAGGATGTGGGCTGGAAAAAGACCAGAGGTTGTGTTATTTAGGAACAGGTAACATGCATAAAACATAAAACCATTCCTCGCCATTCCATCGTCTGGGGATCAGTCCGTCTGGGCACTGCTGTGACTAGCACGGTCCTTGCCGGCTGCAGAGCCATGCGTCGAGTACCACTAGGGCCTGTCGCACGGCTCCACCTCCTTGGGGTACCTCGTACCCAGTCTCCGATCCCGGAGAATGAGGCCAAGCCCGCCAAGGCGGGGGCCTCCTGGAAGGGGGTGGGTCATGGCGCCGGGCCTCCTTCGTCTCTGCTCGCGCCATGGCCCAGTAGATAGGGCAACTGCGATGGGAGGCCGGGTGGCCCCCCGAGCAGTTGGCGCACACCGGCGCCTCCCTAAGTGTTGCGCAGGCCGTGTAGTGGTGATCACCTCGAGCCCACAGCTGACCTGACGGTGGCCCCACCTCAGATAGCTGCTGAGGGGGACGCTTTACTCTCACCTGACTGCCGCTACCCGCTGAGGTCCTCTCCTGATTCGCTCCTCGGTTGACTGCTGTCCTGGGAGCAGTCTTGGGTTGCGACTGGGCGGCCCTCTCCTGGTGGGCCGACGTCGCCTTCTGCTTCGTAGTCCGGCGTCGTCTTCTTCTTCTTCCAGGGCGTGTCTTCTCGGCAGGGGAAGAGGCCTCGTCCTGGTGACCCTCCTCCCGGCCTGGTGACCCAGGGGTAGCTGGTGACTCCGCTGCGTCGCCGTCTTCTTCCTTCTCCTGGCTGGCGGCGGCGGCGGCGGCGTCGGTCGGTGCTAACACTTGACTGCGTTCCCTGTCCTGTGGGGCTCACATCGAGGTCTGCAGCTCGATAGACGTGCTGGCAGGCTGGGCCTGGACAGAAGCCTCAGAACGCCAGGGGGCGTCCTCCTCCACTGAAGTCGCACAGTCGCGGCGCCAGAGGGCGTCATGCCCCACCTCCGTGGTGGCATCGCTCGTCGCCGGCTGAGTGGCCAGGACTAGGTCGGTATTAACCGCCCTATTCCTTAGCTTCCTCGGCGTCTCCCTGCTCTCCGTCGCGGCCCTGACTGCGCCGGTGTTCATCCCTGGCACTCCGTCCCTCCCTGGTAGACGGATGACCTGGAACAGAGAAGAAAGATCCCTCTCTGCGTCGCGCATCCGCTCCTGGTCGTGATGCCGGATGACGAGGCCTCCTGGTAGGAAGCTCTCGACGGCCATGGTTGTCGAGATGATCCTGCCTCCTCGGCGAGGGCGCCGCATTCTGTCCAGGACGAGGCCCCGTTCAGAAGTTACAGGGCGCCCCGGCCTGTAGTACATGAGCAGCGCTTCGTACGCCGGGTCGGTGTAGCCTTCGGAGAAGAAGAAGCCGTTAGGGGCGTCACACCCGTCCCTGTACGGCTCCGTCTCCACCTCGGCTCCTCCTGGCTCCTCCTGGCTCCTCCTGCTGTAGCTCCGGCTCGGGTGCCGGGGTCTCCGGCTCAGGTTTCAGCGCCTGCGGCTCCGTGTTGCTCTCCGGTGTCGGTGTCTTGCCGGTGAAGAGATCTCGGAGCAGGAGCCCGATCGCCACCGCCCGTTCTTGGGTCGTCATCGAATCCGCCTGGTTGTCCATCCTGGTCTTCCTGAAAGAAATCCTGAAATTGAAGAAAAGAAAGAGCGAGCACTAAGAAGTGCTACAGCTCAGACAAATGCTCTTCCGAAGTCGTACTAATAAGTACAGCTGCCTGGTTAGCACTTGAGAAGTACTGAGCGCCTGGCAAGGAGAGAGATAGCGCAGCGAGAGGCACGTACGTCCTTTCACTACGACATCTGATCAGGCTAAAGTGAGCCCTCCTTATATTCGGTTTGGGGGCTTCTACGTCATCATTTAGCGTGATCCCTTGAAGCTGGTTATCCCATGAATCCCTCGACGGATTTACTTGAGATTCACGCTTTGCGACGTTTATGTGATTCCCTTCAAAATGACATGTCGCTCAAGTCGCTACCATAATTATTAGAGGAGTTTAAAAATTTTCTTAATCGAATGTTCGTGAAGGTGTGACGCTTGAATCCAGAACATACCAGGTCAGGCCAGCTACACTTGGCGTGTCAGGCGGGTGATCTATCTTGCCCCTGTCGCTACATCTCACACACACAGCTGTCCTCGACTCGCTCGCTCGTTCCACCGAATGTAAACAAACCAGGCTTGCTCGGAATATTACGCGTGATGATTAAATGCAATTAACTATCAAAAAATACGCATGTACAGGTCGTAACAGGTACAATACGAAGTATATTTTAAACACAAAAATTTGTTGCTCTTGGTAGAGGGCACAGTACAATGCATTTTCCAGGTCCTCTGCAACAGGATTAAACCTGTACAGATTAACAACATGTTTTGTCTTGTTCAGGAGGGGTGGTCACGCATCGGATGGAGACGTAAAGCTTTAGCGACCGTGTAGTTAGGCTTCCTCCAAAAATAGTAGAGGGAGGGCCATCTAGCGCAATATAGAAAGAAGAAAGAGAAGGAGGGCATCTGTCCGTAAAACTGTGTCAGATAAGGAGAAAAGAGGGATAGCCATCTAACTGTAAAACTGTGAGAGGGAGGAGGAGGAGAAAGAGGAATTGAGCTGACTTCCATATCGTCACGCTGTCGGATACAGAGCGTTCCATGGTTTTCCATGTTCATATCAGACAAATAAGATGACGTTCGGAAGGGGCATATCGCAAGATGGCGTCGGAAAGGGCATTTTGTTATAAACCTATGCACTGTAAGTTTAGACCCTTCCAAGATCGCGTCGGGAAGGGGGACTGGTAATATAGTAACGGAAAGGGGGCATCTGACTACGCTGTGCGGTTAGGTCCCTCCAAGATTGTGTCGGGGAAGGGGTATCCGACAAGATGTTGTCGTGAAGGGAAGCTAGCCTTAAAACTATGGTCCTCTGAGGTTATTCTCCCCTCTAAGATGGTGTCGGGAGGGGGCATGTCGAGGGGGGAAGGTAGGCTTAAAACTAGGATCCTTAGACCCCTCCAAGATGGTGTCTGGAAGGGGCATGTAGAGAAGGGCAGCTAGCCATAAAACTACGGCCTCTGAGGTTAAGCCTCTCCAAGATAGTGTCCGGAAGGGCATCTAGCCAGGACCCTGTGATGCTAAATCTGCACGTGACTTGGCCGGGCTTGAGAGCAATGCCGAGAAATAAGCATCAAACACTAACACACCGTGGGTTTCAGCCATTGTTACCGTAGCGTGCTTGTTATGGGCCGAGAATATCAGCAGGGAGGTCCTTGTTCAAGTCCCTCCCCTAGAGAAGGTTATATCTCTTATTGGCGCTCTCAAGCCGATCATAAACTACGTGAAGATTTCGCAACACCGCCTCACACAGCCCATCTGAAATCGCCCGCAAAGCGATCTCATTGGCTAACTTCAGCAACTGATAAAACGGCGCAAGATTTCGACGTAATTTTGTTTTAAATTACCTATCAGTATGACCAACGCTCTAACGATCATAAACCCGGTTCACATTGTTTCCGGCACCCTGTACGGTATTTATGATCATTTGATTTTCGCAAGGAAAAAGCGGTTTCTTTTTTTGGATTATATCTTTTCATTTGATTCCTCGATCCGGTATGGTATCAGATATAGATGAATAAATTCTTTAAAAACAATATGTGCCAGTGTGATCTCCACAGCAACACTCCATAGAGTTAATTATCGGCTCCGACTTGAAGTTTCACACGACCGCCACTGATATTTCCCTCATTTTCTTCGCTGTATCAAAAAATGGTACAGAAAAAGTTTGTAGATGATACTCTAAATAAATTTTGTCATGAGTAATTTTCCTGTAAAAACAACAGTAAAACAGAAACATCGAGTTTCATGCTTAAGCTCGCCTCCCCTCTGAAACGCTCTGCTTAATTATTTTGACCAAGTTATATCTAAGATCCTACTCGCCATTTTCTCAGTGGCGGCGCGTTCTATATGTTCAGTGGTTCAGTAAGTCCGCCTCCGTAGCGTAACGGTTAGTGTGATTAGCTGCCGTCCTCGGGGGCCTGGGTTCGATTCCCGCTACTGCCAGAAATTTAAAAATGGCAGGAGGGCTGGTATGTGATTGAAATGGTACATGCAGCTCACCTCCAATGGGGGTGTGCCTGAAAAGAGCTGCACCACCTCGGGATGAGGACACGAGTTTACTTTACTTAGTGGTTCAGTGAACCCCCTAGAAATAGATAAGTCTGGGTAAAATGGTTTACCAGAGCCTATTCCTTAAATTTGCTCAATATATCAGCGCGCGTAGCGGTATTTTTGACATCAACACTCGGTTGCTCTCCGGAACCAGCGAAGAGGTTCAATTTGAGGACTCAAGGCACGGTGCCGTGGGACGTATGGAGGGTCCGCAAGGCGAGGGGTTATGAGAAGCAGGGAAAACAGCCCAGGAATCGCTGGCAACTGGACCAGCGATAGACACGAGTTACATCGAGCAGTTCCGAAATTAGCCGAAGCATTGTCAGAGCGCGCGGTTAAAATTTTCCGTATCTGGTAGATTTTGAAGGGATTTTAATTTGGCGATTTTGCCATTCTGTTGTAATTAACCGCAATGAGCCAGAATATTTTGCTAACTACGGTTTGTATAGCATCAATAGGCGTACGTAGCCTAAGTTTATGTAATTAAATGAAACTTTTCATTAGTAATACGTGTTTTATGAAAAGTAAACAGCAAAATACGTCAACACTAAAATAACATTAGTCTGCCTAACACGTTCTTGAAGAATTTATTCCTGCGTCTTCAAAATGAGGGGAAATTGGACCAGCTTAAAGTAATTGCACCTCATATTCTCTGTCTTCCATTCTTCATTGTTTTGGTTACTTCTTCGAGCTGTAGCCGTGTCTCTGCAAAGCAAAGTCACGTTTCTAATCAAGCAATGCCACTATTTTACATCTATGAAAACATCAAGTACGGTAACAATAATAATTTGAACACGTTATTTTCCATAGCAGTGAACCCACAAACGTTTTATCCACGCGCCGCCACTGCGATTCTCTGCAACTTATTTACAAGGGTATATGAAAATCTAGGGACCCATTTTCCCGTGATTCTGTAACAGACAAATAGACAAACCCCCACAAAAATTAAAGGCTATTATTTGCCCCATCCAGTACAAAAACCAAGTGTTAGGTTAATATTAAAAAAGCACAGACAGAAAGACAATGAAAGATGTTTGTTCCTTCTATCCTTCCTGAGATTCTTGCAGACACACCCTATCTGGTGACATTACTTCCAAAACGCAGGCTTATATAACCTCTTTAAACATTTTACCCACATTAGGAAAAAAATACAATGGAATCATTTTCTATAGTGTCAGTACTGTCATGAACATATTTTGACTATCCATTGCAATAATGCCTTTCTTCCTCGACCAGAGTTCGCAGATATAATTTGTCCATGTTAGAGGTCCTTAGGATTACCAAATTTGGTCTAATGTTCATTTGTATGGACAAAATAATAATCGTGTTCAGAGATTGTCAAAAATATATTGTTCTTCTTCTTCAAAAAAATTCGGGTCCAGCTTTTTATCTGTAGGAAGAACCTTATCGCATATCAGTTGTTCTACGATTTTCATCTTAAAATGATTCAAGTAAAGGAATTTGGTTCTCTTAACTTGTAGGACCACCCAGAAAGGGCTGAATAACTATAGCAGTAATCCTTTTGTGACCAAGCGAGTTGGCCGTGCGGTTAGAGTCGCGTAGCTGTGAGCTTGCATTCGAGGGTTCGAATCCCACCGTCGGTGGTCATAAAGATGTTTTCCTGTCGTGTCCCGTTTTCACACCAGGCAAATGCTGGGGCTTTACTTTAATTAAGGCCACGGCCGCTTCCCTCCCACTCCTAACCCTTTCCTATCTGTGTCGGTTCGACGTAAAGCACATTGTTAAAGAAACTTTATTTGAATAATAGCACTTGGTAATATAGTGTGTGTATTTATCAATGCATTAAGTCGTGTCTCATTCGTGGGTGTTCTTCTAAAAGTTTATGCAGGTTAGTCTCCTTTACGCCCCCCTCCCCGCCCATGCCAAAATAAATTCTGTATACGTCCCTGGATATCTGTTGTTCAGATGTACGAACACACATCACGTAGGTTAATTAAAAAGATCAATATATCATTTGGCACGTGGTCTTAGTATGCAGATGCCGAGAAAATATCAAAGAAAACCTATTGTCAGGAAATATTAGATTTATCGAAGGACACGTTTGAGAATGTATCGGTAATAAAGAATGGTGAGGTATCTCAGAGGAGCGCATTTAATATTCCAAGAACAATTATGAATGGATTCAAGACAGACAACATGAGAAAGCCTGGACAGCCAACAATATTAAGTCAAGAGGAGACCTGTGTGAAATAACCTTGAGTGATTTTGTATTTCCGAATACTTCGTCTGATTTGCGTGTCATAGTACGAAACAATCAGACTCCAATAGAACGACAAGTAGGAAGTAAGTACATTCAAGGACAAATTTCCTGGTCATTTTTGGGTTGCAGGAGGTCTGCAATAAATAAGGAGATTTTTGTGGAATATTTTTGTCAATATGGAATAATTTTTTACCAATATCCCAAGTAAAAATAATCCTAGAATAAAGGGGGTCACAGCTAAGAGTGGAACAACGAATCACGAAAAGATTTGCAATTCTCCCACATCGAGCGGTAAACCTGACTGTCAGGGGTTTGCTCAATTTTCCAGGCTTATATCTATAAAACTCGTAAGTACTACCATTAAGTACTACCATTCTGTCATCATCATCTGTTTACCCTCCAGGGATTCCACCTCTACCGCCTCAAGGGCAGTGTCCTGGAGCTTCAGACCCTTGGTCGGGGATACAACTGGGGAGAATGACCAGTACCTCGCCCAGGCGGCCTCACCTGCTATGCTGAACAGGGGCTTTGTGGAGGGATGGGAAGATTGGAAGGGATAGGCAAGGAAGAGGGAAGGAAGCGGCCGTGGCCTTATGTTAGGTACCATCCCGGCATTCGCCTGGAGGAGAAGTGGGAAACCACGGAAAACCACTTCCAGGATGGCTGAGGTGGGAATCGAACCCACCTCTACTCAGTTGACCTCCCGAGGCTGAGTGGACCCCGTTCCAGCCCTCATACCACTTTTCAAATTTCGTGGCAGAGCCGGGAATCGAACCCGGGCCTCCGGGGGTGGCAGCTAATCACGCTAACCACTACACCACAGAGGCGGACACTACCATTCTGTGATGCGAATATACCTTCTTTCGAAGAAGTTGGATCATTGCCGTTGTAATGGTCTGTCTTCGCTCCACTATGGCTCCCATTTTTGGCATTATGTGAAAATGATTCCCAGTTTGCACTAATAATAATAATAATAATAATAATAATAATAATAATAATAATAATACATTTTGAAAATAATGCCAAATATTAGAATTTGTCATTTTTATCTTAATGAAATAAGCTATTTTACATTGAAGAATTTGACAGAAACTGCTTATCCTCTTTTCCTAGAACATCTGTCTTTATTAGAGTATCCTGAAACTGGCCCATGGCCTGGAAAAGTCCCTCAGCGCCACTGTTGTATTCTGGTTGGAACATTTTTCCTTCAGGATTTTCCTTGAAAAGATACTCAGCTAAATAGTCAACTGGATCTAAAGGTCGCCTTTGGGCCACTTCTATCAATCCACGAGTTAATGTTGGAAATACGTATTTCATGAGGTAATGACGAAGTGGAAGAGAGCGAACCGCCAGGATCTCCTCCTCCTCTTCACGCAGTGCATCCATGAGGCTAGCCCATTCTTCCATTTTAGCAAGTTTTTCTTCATGCACCTTTCTCTCGAATTCCTGTCTCTTTCGCAGTTCATCAGCTTCAGCGATTTTTCTGGCTTCCTCTTCAAGGATAGCTCTAGCTTCTTGCTCTAGGAGTGACGGTCCATAATTCCTAGGCTCGCCTATTAAAGTTATAATTCTGTGAAACGTTTCTTGAATAGCTGATTTCGAATTTTCATACACTGGTATAAGCTGGGGATGAATTTCCATTTCGTCAAAGAAATTTAACACGGTATTTTCGTCGGTATTATTAGATCTGAATTCTGCTAGACGTCGTAACATGGCTTCTTCAGTGTAATGTGTTCCCTGAACCACTGCCTCAGGAAAAGCCATTACCCTCTCACATAGAAGTTCATCAGTTGATTCGAGGCTGATGACGAATTCCGGCATCATCTTCTTACCAGGCTGTAGGCCTACATCTGCTTCTTCCTCCTCTTCCAGCTGCTCCTCTTCCTCCTCAGAAGTCTCGATCAAAGTTCTTGCATCTTCTAATGTCTTAGGATAGCCGTCCAAAACGTATCCTTGGTTCTGGACAGGGTGTGACAGTAGTTTCTCCTTGAAGAACCGTAATACATATTGATTATCCAGACGACCTTTGTTTTCCGCTAGATTAGCCTCGATTTCGTCCAATAATTCGTATTTTTCTTCTATATTTTCTTTCATCTCTTCTTCAGCATCATCTTCAACTTCTTCTTCTTGTTGTTCATCCTCTACTTCTTCGCGAATAGTACCTTCCTCTTTCTTTTTTGCTTCGTTTCTCTCGATAAATTCTTTTAAATTTTTTATTGCTTCTTCTATAACCTCCTTGATCCCCAGATAATGTAGTTTATAACGATCACACAACATCTTAGCAAGAGTAGTCTTTCCTGAGACTGGTGGGCCATGCAAATATATCTTTATAGGTTTCAGCCCACGAACTTCTCTAAATTCTGATACGACACGCTGTATATTTTCAGGAAACGGGAGATCAGAGGTCCATTTCATATTCATGTTTTCTACAATGTATGAGGGTTCCATATTTAAATTTACTGTTAAAAGGTCGAACACATCTTGTGTCATGTCAGGGATAAGAAATGCTTCTTCTTGAGATATTTTTTTTATAGCCCCTGAACCTAACGTTTTACTTATTGCTCGAATAATATTTCCAAGTTTTGATGCTTCCTGTTCCACAGCCAATATATATTTAATTTTAGTAGGAAATGTTTCAAGGAGCATGTACATCAAAGTGGTGAGATCCTTAACATGTATAAGAGGAACCAGATTTGAACCTGGCTTTATTACTGGTAAATACTCTTCATTGAACCATCCCATTCTGAACAAGAAGTGAAAGATATCCTCTCCTGCCCCATACGTAATCCCAGTGCCCACAATTAGAGTTTTGAATTTGGTTGGATATTTCTTACCAGCAGTAACTACGTCCTTCTCCAAAGTGATATGGTCTTTATAATTGGGATGGGGTTTCCTTTTTCGGTAATCAGCTTCAGTAAAGGGAAGATCGGGTTCTTCTGGGTCAATGGGTTTAGTGCGAGCCCAGGTCATTATAGTGGATATCAAAATAAATACTCGTACATCTGTCATTTTTTTAAAAGCCTTTGGTGTGCTAGATTGTAGTGTATTCAGTTCTTCTATAATTGCATCCAGAACCCACTTAGCTTCGTTGATCTGACTCGAATCCCTTGTTATGTCATATATTATAAACCCGCACTTCATAATCTGAGGAAGAAAGTTTTCTCTGTCTTTAGGGTCGGTAATTATTTCCTTTATAGATTCGGTCTTGATATAATCAGGATTGCTCACTGTACCCACTATTTCATACTGGTATTTTGGTTTGGCTTCCTCCTGACCTTTTTTCCCTTTGTTCTTTGCTTCGGGATCTTCAGAATCTTCCTCTTCTTCTTCCTCTTCTTCTAATTTTTCAGTTTCCTCTTCTTCACCACCTTCTTCGGCACGACGTAGTTCTCCAACGAATTGATCTGACAAAAATTCAGAAAAATTTCTTGCATGGTAACTATCGAGATTATTTATGAATACTCTGTGAGGGATAAACTTCGGCTCTTCATTTTGTTCACCTTGCAATGGCTCTTCAAGCCTCTTCCGAGCGGCACTAAACCCTACAATGTCATCTATGTCTAGCGATTTCTTAGGCTCTACCGGTACTGCCTCAGGCTGATTTAATTCCCACTCACCATTTTCCTCTGCCATGCTGAAACTCGGCATACATAAAGTAGCTGATAATGACAGATATGAATCTACGCCATGAACTTCACTCCTTAGTTTAACCCAATTTATTAAACACAAGGAAAATTAGGCGCACTTTTATGAAAGGAATTCTGTAGTAATAAACATGAGACAAATGAATGTTGTCAAAGCGTTGGGAAAAGGAATAGAATGAAGTGACGAGGTAGGTAGGAGAAATATAATTTACTCTGGAACCATCAACTTCCTGAATGTACAGGATCCCATTGTCCCTAATACAATATAACATATAGGCCTACATTGCTGTAAATTTACAGGCTGTGTGAATACCGTGGCCTGCGTTATTACTCAAGGCCTGGAAATAAGACGGAAGAAAACATCGCGAACGATGGTTCAGTCTCGTTTTACATTTTGGCGCTAGGTTCGCTTCTCCGCGCCATTGATCGTGTAATTTACAGGTACCTAATATAAATAGTGACTCTGTATTTGGCGGAAAATAAGGTGTCTTAAAGAGTAGGAAAGCTTAGGTGTGTTTAAATTTGACTGCTGAAGCTTGTCGTAAGCAGTAGTGCAGTGGGGCTCCCACTCCCGAAAATGAGTCAGCACTTTATCTGCTGCGTCGGCACCCGAGGTCATTGACCCCTAGTAGTGTAACTAGGCCGGTTCCATTGCAATGCCATTGACCCCTAGTATAGTAGGTGAGCAATGACGATTTATGTATTTTTGCATAAGAGTGTGAGCCTAACCTCACATTCGCTATCTCGAGGGGCCTAACCTCACTTTAACGGCTAGTTGCCCTTCCCGGCGCCTAAGAGAGCGAGCCTAACCTCACATCCGCCATCATGAAGGGACTATCCTTAGTTTTACGGCAAGATGCCCTTCCCGACGCCAATTGCACAAGTTGGCGACTGTAGACAGCTCCTTATGAGACGGCCTAGGGCCGCTTCCTTAAGATGGTGACTATACATAGGATCTTATGAGATGGCTTAAGGGCCGCTTGCGCAAGATGGAGACTGTTCTTATGTGACGGCTAGGGGCGCTTGCGCAAGTTGGCGGCTATACACGGCTTTTTATGGAGAAAGATCTCGGCCATGGGCGATTGTACAAGATGGTGGCTATACACAGGTTCTTATGGATAAATATGACGGCTACGGGCGATATCGCAAGATGGCAGCTATACATAGGCTCTTATGGAGAAAGATGCTGGCCATGGGCGATTGCACAAGATGGTGGCTATACATGGGCTCTTATGGAGAAAAATGATGGCCATGTTCGCTTGCGCAAGATGGCGGCTATACAAGGCTTATATGGAGAAAGCTAGCGTAGAGACTACTGCGCAAGATGGCGGCTATACATAGGCTTTTATGAGACGGCTTAAGGGCGCTTGCGCAACATGGGGGTATACACAATCTCTTATGGAGAAAGCTGGCACCCCGGCCTACTGCGCAAGATGGCGGCTATACACAGACTTATATAGAGGAACCTAGCTTAGAGGCTATTGCGCAAGATGGCGGCTATACATAGGCTGTTATAGAATCTTCCTCCTCATCCTCGGCTTCCTTCTCTGTTGGGGCATAGCTTTATATCTCTATCCGACAAGTCTAAACATGCATTACTATGACGACGCGATCGTATGCTTAAGGCTAGAGTAAGCACGTGCTATTATTCTGTTTTTAACCTGCAGCAATTACGTCATCATAGTTATGCATGTTTAGACTTGTTCGTTATGAATGTTACTTACTGACTGAAAGCTTTATGGATAATATGAGTGAGAATTTTTGTTTAGTCTCCAAAATATAGTGATAGAGAGTAGAGCGCTTTATTCTAACACGACAAGAACATTAATAGTTGATGTACAAGGCTTCAAAGTAAACTGTAACAAATGTGTGTTTAAAGAAGTGGCTGTGTTAGATCGCAGTGTGTTGTGGGCACCAAAACTTGTTAGTTTAGTATTTAGTTCACATTTCCCTTATTGTTTGCAAACAGATGAAGATAAAAAGTAGACTCAATGGATCGAAAAAAATAGGTTTACAGTGGGAAGAAAAAATAATACCTTATCGTTTTGTATCTTTAATGATGAACGCATATTTGTCAAGAGCAGATCTTATTTTTTAAGGGTTGTGAAAAGAAGGAATGGTTGCGTGAGTATCTACCATCATCGTGTGAATTTATCGATATGCATGAATTACGGTGTCCATCATTTAAAACTCTTCTGAAGGAGCATAGTAGAGAAACAATTAAACAATCTCTAAAACATGTGTGCGTGCTCTTTGATTGGTTGTGTTGCAGTGCATGTCGGAAAGTGAACAACATATGCAAATAGCAGTGTCGAACTGACGTCAGTGTAAAACCAACATTTGTAGAGTAAAAGACGGCGTGTCATTTCTAAATGATACAAAATGTAACGCAGTTGAAAAGGCAATTGTAAAGTTTTATGCATGCAAACAGAAACTAAACACTTTTTCTGAAGAAGAGTTAAATGCATTACCACAGGAATGTTTGGTTAATGTAGCTGCGAATGCTGTAAAGAAGATGTGGGATAAGGTGCCTCGTGAGTGGACTGAAGATCCTGTTTTCTCAGAGCTTCAAACGTGTAGTTTACATTATGAGCAAATGAGTTTAGATAGGGGACCTTCAGTGAGGCAGGGTCGCACATGTCAATTCATTAAACTGTATCAAGGACCTAAAACTAACGAGTTGTCATCGCTTATAAACACTTATCATGGCTGATAAAGGAGTAAACAAGTTGTCGCAGAAAAAGGTGAAGAAACGTGCTGGGAGAAAGGTGAGGAAGCATGCTGGGCATGGGCTCATCAATAAGGTGATTGATATTCTGCCCTTCGAGTTTCATCTTCCTAGTTACCAGTCCTGTGGCCCTAGAACACGACTTGACGTCCGCATAGCACGTAGTGATCCTGGTATTAATATGTTAGATGTTGCCTGCAAAGAGCATGACATTGCTTATCGACAAAGCAATCCTAAACTAAGACGTGTAGCTGATAAAAAGCTTCGTAAAGCTATGCTGCGTGTATTGCGCCGTCTCGATCCGGGTCAGGAATGGAATGAATGAAGCCCCCATCTAGCAGCGAGGATAGAATTGTGCCGGCTGCCGAAGCCTGTCGCACTCCTCCGGGGCAATGATTAATGAATGACAGATGAAATGAATGATATTCGAGAGTGTTGCTGGAATGAAATATGACAGGAAAAACCGGAGTATCTGGAGAAAAACCTGTCCCGCTTCCGCTTTGTCCAGCGCAAATCTCACATGGAGTGACCGGGATTTGAACCATAGGGCCCAGCGGTGAGAGGCCGGCGCTATGCCGCCTGAGCCGTGGAGACTTCATCACCTTCTGAAGAAAGGTGTAAAGGCACAGATGCGAGAGTAATCTGAGGTCCTTGCCTAGATAAAGCCGACAGCCGCATTTCTCTTAATTCCCTTCTAGACGGTATTTCATGGAGTCGTATCTTTTCTGGCTGCGAACCATCTTGCCGAGATTGGCGAAATGGTACACAACAGGGGAAATCATCTGAAGTTTCAGTTCTACGAAAAATATACCTTGCACGAACGGAAATAAACAAGTATCAACACCTTAAAAACATAACATAACATAACATAACATAACATAACATAACATAACATAACATAACATAACATAACATAACATAACATAACATAACATAACTTAACATAACATAACATAACATAACATAACATAACATAACATAACATAACATAACATAACATAACATAACATAACATAACATAACATAACATGATTAATTCATTTCACAATTCTATACAAAATATCTCTTGTACGAACGGAAGTGACCAGACACGTTTACTCATAGTACGAAATAACTCAGGTTTTCACACACATTCATGCACCAATAACACAATGCTACACCCACACTGACAGCGAAGATTGTGCGTCTACTGGTGCACTCTTACGGAGACTTGGAGAAATATTGGTAGTCGCGCCTTCCTGTGTTAAACTAGTGGCATAGAGCAGGCAGTATAAGAAGATCGAGACGGCGGTGGTGTATTGTCACCTAGTGCTTCAGTTGCTGATAAGATAGCAGCACTTGTTGCCGATGCAATAAAAGGAAAACTGTTACTAGGTAGTGGCAACGACAATAAAGTAAAGAAGAAAGGATAAAACAGATTTACTTGAAGAAAAAATGTATATATTCTAAAATAAATATAAATTTTAAAATATATTACAGGTGTTGTTTAATATTAATCCTGTTCTACAGCATGTCCTAAATTATCTAGTAGTAATAATGTTGATGTGTATTGACTTATAAGAAAGGAAAGGTAGATGTTTGAGAATAAAAAACACAAGATTTAAAGTAATCCTCTTTGTTAATCCATGAATTGAAGCTGTTATTAAAACCAAGCCCTTTAACATACAGTTTATTTCGACGACGTCGAATAACACGTTCAACTAAACAGTGGTCGGGATATTTTATTTTTTACAGTCCTTCGATGTAGAATCCTCCTTCAATAGGCTTTCCTCTGAGATCGCGAAGTAAATACGTAACTGGATTAGTAAGCGTAACACTCCTGATTTGAAAAATTTCAGTGCTCCAGTTGGGGTGTATCATTTTGCAAAGATAGACTTGTGTTTGCTGATGCGAACGAAATCACCTTCTTTAAGCGATGGCTGCGCGGATCAGCTGTTTTAATTACAAGATGAATAGCATCTAGGCGTGGTGTAATCCTTGTAACAAGACGTGGCTTTGTCCCGATAGTGCGATGAGGTGTTGTAGGTAGACACAAGTCTAGGTAGCAGATCAATCCAACGATACGAACCTTGTGCTATAAATTCTGGCCACATCATTGTTTTGAGTGTACGATTAAAGCGTTCTACAACACTTGCCTTCAGATTGATGAACGTAGAGTAGTGCTGAATGCCAAGTAACTTGAGGTAAGAAGAAATATCCTTGTTGTAAAACTCTTTACATTGATCGGTTTGAAGAAGCCTTGGGCAGCGTTTCGATTCTTCAACAATGTTTAAATGCGTCTTTGACTTGAGCTGCTGTCTTAGAACGCACAGGCTGTGCAGCAAATTTCGAGTACACATCGATAACAGTAAGTAGATCATTATACCCCTTATTGCTAGAGGCATATGGAATCATTTCTACTAAGTCTGCTTGCCAGAGATCATCTTTTCCACGCGTAATAACGCGTCTGCGACAGTAGGTGCGACGTGCTGGTTTATGTAACTCGTGTGTAATGTTTACCTTTACAGGTGAGATCTTATCTTGACGAGCCGTTACAGAATAATACCTGCATATCGTAATTCTCTCTCTATTTCTAGAATTTCTGATTCGTGACCTGTGTGACAAGCATTTTGCGATGCTCTTGGAAGTTGTAATTTTTCAACGAGTAAGTTTGGGTCATTCCAGTATCTTACGTCTACATACGGCAACAAAGACTTGTAGATAACATTAAGACCACCTGCAGTCGGAAACAGTTTAGAAATAAATTTACGATAGTTGTAACTCAGAAGCTGTAAATGCAAATAAGTTATCTTGTAATTACGCCGTGTTGCGTCAGTAGCAAAAAGTATTGTTTTATATTTTTTAAGATCATCTTGTAAAATTATATATCTTTGTCAAGTATTCGTGAGAAAAGAAGTTCTAAGAATCCTTTCTTAGGTTTATATGTAACACCTTTTACAATAAGTTTGTTGCTATTAATCTCAACATTTGAATTTTTGCTGGCAAGATGTAGTGTTTACAGTGCACTATGTCTTCTGGTATGGGCTAGAATAAAATTGTTACTTTCATTGACCTGTCTCAGTCTTATACTTGGCTTTGACAATATGAAAGTGGCTGAGGTATGAGTGACACTAGTAATGCCATTCCTTATGCAGCCAGTCCCTGCTATGAAGGGTGTGAAAATGTTGCTCATAGGATCGGTTGGTGCATGCATCTCAGTGGGCTTGGCAGACTGATGTGCAGAAGCAACTTCTGGCTCAGTGAGGAAAGCAACGGGAAACTACCTCACTCCTCATTTCCCTAGTACGCCTCTTCAGTGACACCTAGGCCATCTATGACAGCTAATGGTGAACCTGTTGAGGATCCAACCAGCCTTTCTGGCTGAATACCTAACATACACACATACATCCAGAAACAGTCGTCTTCATAGCGAATACCGTGTTGTCCTGTAAAGAGTTTGTCTATATAAGGTGCAAAGAAAGATCCATAGGTATCTTAAATAAAAGTTCTAAACTGATTACGATACTCTGGCGTGATCATAACCTCAGACAAACAAGGTAGATCTTGTATTGATGTAAAACCAAACCAAACCCCATGGCACTACAGCCCTTGAAGGGCCTTGGCCTGCCAAGCGACCGTTGCTCAGCACGAAGGCCTGCAGATTACGAGGTGTCGTGTGGTCATCATGACGAATCCTCTCGGCCGTTATTCTTGGCTTTCTAGACCGGAGCCGCTATCTCACCGACTGATAGCTCCTCAATTCTAATCACGTAGGCTGAGCGGACCTCGAACCAGCCCTCAGGTCCAGGTAAAAATCTATGACCTGGCCGGGAATCGAACCCGGGGCCTCCGGGTAAGAGGCAAGCACGCTACTCCTACACCACGGGGCCGGCTTGTATTGATGTAGTAGGTGTTTTTCTTCCTTACCCTCTTCTTGATCTATATCTTGCTTCTTCTCTTCCTCATCCTGCTTCTCTTCTTCTTTTTGCTTTTTTCTTCTTCATGCTTCTCTTTATTATTTAATGTTTGCATAGAAACAAAACTTGTAGTAAACTGCGTCAATGAAGTAGAATTGAAAATTTCTTTGAGTGGTGTACCTAGTTGCGTTTTTTAAAATAAACCAGTGTCTGCTTGAATGCCTTTTTTGCTAGGGGCTTTACGTCGCACCGACACCGATAGGCCTTATGGCGACGATGGGATAGGAAAGGCCTCGGAGTTGGAAGGAAGCGGCCGTGGCCTTAATTAAGGTACAACCCCAGCATTTTCCTGGTGTGAACATGGGAAACCACGGAAAACCATCTTCAGGGCTGCCGATAGTGGGATTCGAACCTACTATCTTCCGGATGCAAGCTCACAGCCGCGCGCCTCTACGCGCACGGCCAACTCGCCCGGTCTTGAATACCTTTAAGCTCTTTAAATTTCCGTCGAATATTGTTTCGAGCATGGATTATATGTTTTGTAATCTCCTTGCTAGATGTTAACATGATGATGGTTTTTGATCAAGTAGTCACTGTAAAAATCACAACGTGATTCGATTGGTTCATTGCTTGGATTTTCACCAAGGGAGCTCCTACCGAACGTACGTTACGAGTCTGATCAACCTATAACACTTCTCGATGATTATCATGTGAACATTGCTTGGTAATATTATTACAGACTTGAATAGTAATCAACAACCTTCGCACGTCCTGCGTGACTTTATTATTACAGAGGAACGTGGATATACTATTCGTGAGAAACCGGCAGTAGTTCTTTATCATCCTGGGTCTGTAAAACACATTAGTAATATCACTCTTAGGCATGTAAATAAAAATTATCAGCTTTTTAATTTAGATCGGCAAACGTACTACAAACTTCATCTTAAACCAGTATGAAAAACATCTATAAAGCCCCGTGTGCATTCCGAAGACATACTACATGTTTGCGAAGACTCATCGAGTTAGCAGAAAACCATAAGCAGATACTCTAAGATTTAGGTTATACGCTACTACAACAAAATGGAGGAAATGCTAGACATTATTAATACAGTAGAAACTCGTAAAGGTGTACTACGAAGTGAGCTTCATTCTTATTAACCTTGTACGTTTGGATTGAATAACACTGATGAAATTCGCTTCATTATTAATCAGCAAGAAGTATACACCCTACCACACGAAAGCTACCTATATATTGAAGAACGAGTAGATGAGTCAGATGGAAGTGGGCCAAGCACATCGCAACTAAACCATGTTCTAGCTTTTCTCTTTTCTGAAGCGCGCTATGAAGCAAATAAGGTCGAAATAGATAGAACGAAAAATGTTGGCATTGCAAGTGCAATGAAACTCTACCCTTCTTTTTGTGATGAAAGTAATATTTTGTGGATGGCAGGATGGTGTCCAAAAGCTACTAACAACTGGATGATTAATGAGGACGGAACATTTACAGGTATGTTATCATTGAAACATATTCTTGGCTTCGCAGAAGACTTTACACGTATTATAATCAACGAAAAACAAGAGCAAGCAGCCCTAGGCCGTCTCATAAGGAGCTGTGTATAGCCGCCATCTTGTGCAATTGGCGTCGAGAATGGCATCTTGCCGTAAAACTAAGGATAGTCCCTTCAAGATTGCGGATGTGAGGTTAGGCCCCTCAAGATAGCGACTGTGAGGTTAGGCTCGCACTCTTATGCAAAATCCATAAATCGTCATTGATCACGTACTATACTAGGGGTCAATTGACCTTGCAATGGAACCAGCCTAGTTACACTACTAGGGGTCAATGACCTCAGGTGCTGACGCAGCAGAAGAAGTGCTGACTCATTTCCGGGAGTGGGAGCACCACTGCCCTACTACTGTACTACTGTCGTATTATACGGTAGATATACAGTGTTTTAGTAAAGGGCACAGGGGGTTATTTGACAGAGAATGAGAAGGGTGTTAGGTGCTCCTTATGAACAAGACGTAGTGATGATGATACTTGTTTAAAGGGGCGTAACATCTAGGTCATCGGCCGGCGAAATGATACGAAATGTAGTGACAATTTAAAAGTCCAAAATCATCCACTGACCAGGATATAAAACGTGATGATGAAAAATGCATAACTGAATATGAATTTAAGTCAATCAGCGGATCTGACCCCCAATACCCCACCTTCCCAGAAACCATGACGAATATAAGAACCAAGTGTGATGACTCATCGAGTTCAGGCGCGCCCCGCCAGGCAGCGCTAGAGTTTGGTAGCTCCACAGTACCTATCAGCTGGTCTTAGGAATGGTGACACAGGACACGTATTACTCCGTAACTGATAAGTATGTACACTGTCTTTTATTTTTAAAAATGAGAGATTACAATTAAAATACCACGGCAGAGAACAATAGAAAAATATCATACACGGAAATAAGAGCTACGACTTTCATCACATGTTGCGAAAAGCACAAGTTACTCGAGTGTATATATACTTAAATGACACAACTTCCAGCATATTAAAAAAAACACCCATGAACCATATAAAGGTAATACTCTACTTACCATCTCAGTTTGTCGGTTACTGGACTTTCGGAAGCGTGCGTGAAGATTTGGCGGATGTTCGAGATTGTAAATCTCCCCGGATTTCTTTCGCTCTGAAGAAAAATCGGCACTTCAGACAATGATAAACAAGTCTGGGGATTATATCCATAATATGTTGAAGACAACAGCCAGCACCTGAAGGATCAACTGAAATTTTGTCTATAGAATCGATGCAATCAAAAAGTATTTTTCTCCACATCGATTTTAAGTTCAGTTTTTCACTGGACTGGAAAAGAATGTCACATATACTTTTCGAAGGGCGTGTTAAAAACACTTCATTATTGCTTGAACCGTAGTCTGTTATTTCGGAGAGAACTGAGAATGTACTTTGATTATTGTCACGTAGAGAATGGGCACAGGGCGAACACTTTATAAGTGATTAACAACGTACCCAGCCAAATGGTACATTACACACTTCTCAATCGTAGAGATTCGAAATGTGTATTTCTAACCTGCTTCTCCAATACATTAATTCTCGATTTTGCTAAGTTTAGACTGGATCTAGCTCTAATTAAATTTCGATTAGCATTTTTTAGGCGCCTTTTGAGCGATAATATTGTCTTTTCGGCATCAGAAAGCACACTAGAATAACCCAAATTTTGGTCAACATTAGACTGACCTTTTAATTCTCCATTTGCTACTAAACTCCCGTCTTCAATCTTCTTTCTTCTTCTCCTAGTGGTGTATAGATTCTTTTTCCAGTTGGGAGTTTCACGGGACTTAATCTCACTTGAAAGGTATTTCGGCAAATTAGGGAAAATGTGAGGCACTGCTCCTGGACGTAATTTCCATCTCTCACGAGGCATAACCACGTTTTCACCATTCACTATAAAGTTATCTGATTTTACTATCAAAACGTCAGAGAAATGAACTTTACAAATTCTACTATTACGCGTTAACACAGTATCCTTTCGTGGAATAGCTCTGGCCCATTTTTCAAATTTATTTCTATCCTTCGGTGGTGAAAAGAATTGTATACCATTAACTACTCTACCATAGCCTGACTTACAGCCCGGCACAAAACAGTACGGCATGTTGAACTATTAATTTAATCAGGCCACATAACACACGTGCTTTAAGTGCACAACACACAATGAACTGAGTTTAGGAACTGAAAGCAAAGGAAATTCAACTTGTTGACTTGAAATATCTCACACAATAACATCTCCCCGCACTTTCAAACACATGGTTTGCCGGTCTACTGAAGCACGTGTTGGACACCGACGTTTGCAGTGCTCCCATTGGCGGGTCCACAAACTACCACGCTATAACAGTTGAGTCATCACACTTGGTTCTTATATTCGTCATGCAGAAACTATCAAACTATCAACTGACCAAGGAACTGCTTCTAAAGCATATTCTTCAAACGATGATGCTTGATGTCTAAAGGGGTCCAAAATCCAGGTCAACGACCCCTCATAATGGTATCTATCGCTAGTTAATTAGAACCATGGTATTTGTCATGTTGCGGTACTCATCAAAAGTAACGAAGACTCACAAGTAACGTATGTCGCACAGGTAACGCAGACCTATGGTGTTTCTCACATAATGGTGCCACTCATAAGCAACGCAAACCAATGGTGTTCCTTACGTAAGTGTACTCATGACGGGCGCCGGTATTCCCGTGGTGTTCCTCACATAGGTGTAATAATCACGGGCACCGGTTTTCCCGTGGTGTTCCTCACATAGTGGGTACTAATCACAAGCAACGCACACCCACGGTGTCGCTCATATAGTGGTACTAATCACAAGTACGGTAATCCCACAGTGAAGCCACTCTCTTGTGCTGCTAATCACAAACATGTTGTGTACCTAACATAGTGGTACTATTCACAAGTAAAGGCGACCCATGGTGTTCCCCGTGTGATGATACTAACTACAAATAGTTTCATGCTTCTAATACAATCATCCCTTGGTCACCCTTTTTAATCGCCTCTTACAACAGGCAGGAGATTCTGTGGGTGCATTCTCCGTCTGCGTCCCCCCCTCACTGGGGTAGAAGACATTGTAAAAGAGCAAGTTTTTAGAGTGAACTAGCGCAAATATGGCATACATATGGGGCAAAATCCTTATAAATAAATCACGCAATAGACCGGGTGATTAGGGTCACGAAGCTGTGAACTTACATTCGGGAGATAGTGGGCTCGAATCAAACCGTCGGTAACCCTGAAGACGGTTTTTCGTTGTTTCCCATTTTCACGGCAGGTAAATACTAGGTATGCACCTTAATTAAGGCCACGGCCACTACCTTCCCAAAGTTAACACTTCCCCATCCTCCCGTTGCCGAAAATCTTTGATGTGTTAGTGCGACGTTAAACAAGTTGCGAAAAAATGGCGGGAGGCTGTCACTAGTTTAGCGGCCGCAGGGTTTTGAGGGTTTCGTAGACTTTCCTATTAGAAATAAGAGACAAATATTACGCGGATAGTAAATTTTACTCGACAGAACGTGGCACACTTGAAATGTGGGTATAGTGTAGGTCTGTGATATGAGAATCTTTTTCTTAATCCGTTTATCCTCCAGGGTTGGTTTGTCGCCTCGGACTCAGAGATGGATCCCACCTCTACCGACTCAAGGGCAATGTCCTAGAGCGTGACACTTTGAGTCAGTGATAAAACTGGGAAGGAGGACCAGTACCTCCCCAATGCCGCTTTACCTGCTGTGATAACAGGGATTTTGTGGAATGTTGAGAAGATCGGAAGGGACAGGCAAGGAAGAGGGTAAGAAGCGGTCGTGGCTTTATGTTAGGTATCATCCCAGCATTTGCCTGGAGAAGAAGTGGGGAAACCACGGAAAACCATTTCTAGGGCGGCTGAGGTGGGAATCGAATACCCGTATACTTAGTTTAGCTTCCGAGGCTGAGTGGACCCCGTTCCAGCCCTCGTACCACTTTTTAATTTTCGTGGCAGAGCATTGAATCTAAACACTAAACCACAGAGACGGACAATATGAGAAATAAGAGACATAATTTAAGAGTTCGGGAGTAACATTACGTTTCAACTGTTTCATTGCAAGTTTTTGCTGAATCCTAATCAAATCTTTCTTTTCCTCTCCTGAGGCAAGTTCGCCCAGAGTTGTTGCAGCTGTCTCTCCAGATCCCGCAGGCTGTTACTGGGACAGAGTCCCTTCCAATGTCATCCCACACGTGTTCAATTACGGAGAGGTCCGGGGATCTTCCTGGCCACGGGAGGAAATCAACATACTCATGGTAGTCCATAGAAACACGTGCTGTGTGTGGACGTGAATTATCTTGTTGAAACACTGTCCCAGGGTGTTGTGCCATAAGGGTTAGGACATAAGGACGCAGATTGTCTGTGCCGTCAAAGTCTGTCGAAGCACTATTAGAGGTGACCTGAACGTATATCCTATGGCTCCCCACACCATGATGCCAACTTGTGTAGCTTTCCACAATATGGGTAGGATCTGGCTTCTACTCTCGACGCTGCCAAACCCGCACACGATAGTCTTGGGAGGTTATGGAGAAGTAGGACTCGTCACTGACCATGATGCTACGCCAGTCGTCCTCTGTCCAAGCCTTCCGGGCAAGGCACCACACCAAACGCAGGCGTTGGTGTTCTCGTGTCAATGGCAAACGACGCATGGGGCGGTAGGGCCCCAATCCGGCGGATGCGAGTTGTCGAGACACTGTGCGGGAACTCACAGGATGTTGTAGAGTCTCCAGTACATGTGCCCACTGAATCCGATATCGAGCCACTGTGGCATCTAAATGGCCCACATGCCCAGCAATTGTACGAAACGACCAACCAGCCTCATGCAATCCCACAATGCGGCCTTTGTCAAACGCTGTCAGTTGGTGGACAGGCTGTCTAACGCGTCTGCGAGGCATCGCAGGTGCCTGCTATTGTACGTTGCCCTCTCTGCACCTCTTGCTTAACAGTCTGACTCACAGTAATTGACTGGTAAGAACTTAACAACAGGACGGTGCCATCACGAATGCACTCTGGTGGGCGTTCTACACATTACAGATCCTTGTAAATCTAATCATTTGCTCACACATCAATGGTATGCATGTATGCCGAAATGGGATAATATTGGACCACTCCTTCTGGGTGCTTAACTTTTTTTTTGTCAGGCAGTGTATTTAGCACAAATCTTGCCTTACTTTGAAGTGCTATTTCATAAAAACTATGTTTTAGATTTTCAATTATTTACGCAACAGGTATTCTTCTCTTTTATCTGTAAATTGAGACATTAAACATAATCGCACGTTAAATACACTCGGCGATATATGGGTTTTACTCTAACACTAAAAGCGTCTTAACATTTTTCTTTGCATGTAGAGCCTACCCGTTGTAGAGGAACGTAAGTCTACGTTAATATATATAGAGAGACTAATTTATGCGTAAATAGCAGTGTTATGACGTGTTCTTATTAAAAACTGGCTGATGTACCCGTGGTTCAATACGGGATCCTCAGAAAGACTGCCTTTGTGGTTTACCTAACTACAGTTAACTTAGGCCATTACAAAGAAAAAGGCCGGAGGAATGTAGGGATTAAAAGCAATATTATCATAGAAAATACTCGCTCAAATAAAAAACCGCACATTTTCTCACTTTTAACGAACAGTACTACGATGCCGATCTAACAGTCCAAAGTTCCAGTGCTGGAATGACCAGGCCACAGACAGCCGTGAACACTCCTCTGTCATTGTTCCGTTAAATATACACACTGCACATTCCAATCAGTGCCTCAGGGTAGGGATTGAATAGCTGGAATGCTGTGATGAACCAGTTTGTTACGTACCAGTAGTATCAGAAAATTTAAGAACCAGAGGAATGGCATGCTTAAGAAGAATGTTATCTAACTCCCCAGCTACTTCCCGCCAGTATTCAGGCAGGCTGTTATACTCGGTACGACCGAGCGAGTTGGCCGTGCGGTTAGGGACGCGCAGCTGTGAGTTTGCATTCGGGAGGTAGTGGGTTCGAAAACCACTGTCGACAGCCCTGAAGATGGTTTTCCGTCTCCCATTTTTACACCAGGCAAATGCTGGGGCTGTACCGTAATTAACGTCAGGGCCGCTTCCTTTCCACTCCTAGCCCTTTCCTATCCCATCGTCGTCATAATACCTATTTCTGTCAGTGCGACGTAAAGCAAATTAGAAAAAACTCGGTATACAGCAGTAATCCCATCTATCGCACATGCCTGGCAACAGAAGACACAAAGCACATCACAACAAACAATGGTCAATGTAATGTTATTGTCGTTCAATGTTATGAGCTTTCCGTATTGTATACTCCGCACGGCCTTACTTCTAAATTGAAGTTTCGCAAAACAAATGAGCATCGCCTTTCCTCCGTTGCCAGCGCGCTACACCCGCGAGAAGAGCTGATGCGATTCGACCGCGGTAAACAGCCCTAGTCAAATGTAATATCGTACTCAGAAAAACTAATGAATATGGATTGAACACAATTTCACAAAAACTGCACTTACTAACATCTGACACGAAAAGAGAATATTTTATTAAGAATAAAAGAGAATGATGAGGAAATAACACATCACTCACCGCTAATGGCTGGCACAGAAAGAGGTTATGGCCTACAAAGGGAATATTCAACTGATCTCAGAGTCACTGAAACCCTCCAACAATATGAAAAACACACTAATTACTGAAGGGAAATGTAAAAGATCGTGAACCGTACTGAATACCATACACGCTGAGCGAGATAGGTTAACCACGTGGTGAATGTAAATATTAGAGTTGGCAACTAGGTTTCGAGATCGTGTTCTGCCGATATAAATCGACATGAATGGCAGATTGGGATTGGTTGGATATCTATGCTTCGGCACATAACCACCAGACAGAGCCAAAATCTACCAAAACGTCAATTTAGAAGTAGAGCCGTTCGGAGTATAGGCCTTCACATTTAGTTATCTTTAGACTCTGTGATATTATGACGTCTTGCGAAATTATTTATAGCGTAGACTGTAGTTTCTTATTCCCCGACTTTACATAACGAAATTCATTAAATTCTGTTTACCCATTTTCTCGTGACTTGGCGCTGATATGGACTTAGCAACCCCCCCCCCCAAAAAAAAAAAATTCTAATTCATGAATATCTCTGTTATCATAGCCGGTACGGTAAAAATGTATAAGACATAATGATCGGAAATGTAATACTATATAACTTTAGTAATGTAGTATTTGTCGATAGGATCAATAATAACACAAATATTTGAGAATTAAATTTTAGCCTTTCCTCTAAACTAGCATTCCACTCACCGGGCGAGTTGGCCGTGCGCGTAGAGGCGCGCGGCTCTGAGCTTGCATCCGGGAGATAGTAGGTTCGAATCCCACTATCGGCAGCCCTGAAGATGGTTTTCCGTGGTTTCCCATTTTCACACCAGGCAAATGCTGGGGCTGTACCATAATTAAGGCCACGGCCGCTTCCTTCCAACTCCTAGGCCTTTCCTATCCCATCGTCGCCATAAGACCTATCTGTGTCGGTGCGACGTAAAGCCCCTAGCAAAAAAAAAAAAAAAAGCATTCCACTCAGCGTGAATAAAATTATTTATGGCCTAGATTGTAGCGACCTATTTCCTGACTTTGCATACCGATTTTCACCCGTAGAGCGGGGCTTGCGGCTCCAGCCGCACTTCAAACTCTGCGCTAGGGTGGGCTTTGCGGCTCCAGACGCGCGACTGTTTTTATTTTTTTCTTATCTTCAATATTAGGCGCGAACCTTGAAACTTTCCTCACATGCTTTGGAAGGTGCTGCCATCTCTACGATTTTTTTTAACTACGTAGTAAGAACGGTATTGCGACAGGGAATCCCCTTTCTGTATCGTTCGTATTTGTTCAGTGCAAAAATCGCTTAAGCGCCGCATCACATTCAGCCCGTGCAGGGGTTGCCACCTCTGGTACTTTAGTACTAGATCTAGTACTTCATGATCTTTTTTAGTACGTTAGTTCTTTTTATGGAAATCTAGTACCTTTTACGGGGGTAGAGTATAAACTCTTCTAGTGCAGCAAAAGAACAAGAAAGAAATTGATAAGAAGCTTCAGAGCCATGTTGAAGTTTGTAAACAGATTTTTTGGACGGTGGATTTTTGTGATCCTATTTTAATAAATCTGTCCATGGCGAACCTGAAAAATTACTAATGAGGTGGCAGTTTCATCAGTATAATCCCATTAGCTATATATTTCCCGGCTGTAATTACAGAAAGTGTTAATGAAATTAGATGGGAAATAGTGGTAAGCGAAGTCCACAGAAACTTAAAAGATTTTCAGTTTGGTGTGAAAATGGGAAACCACGGAAAACCATCTTCAGGGCTGCCGACAATGGGGTTCGAACCCACTATCCTCCGGATGCAAGCTCACAGGTGCGCGCCTCTAACCGCACAGCCAACTCGCCCGGTGTTTTTGAAATTAAAAATCCTCTAGGCGACTACACCATTCCAAATTTAACGAATTTTGTGAAGGCAGTGTTCTGTTTACTACATTCTTCTGCTGGAACAGAACAGTTTTTTTTTTCTGCTGTTACTACCAATAAGACCAAGTTGAGAAACAAACTCCAATCCTGTATGATGAATGGGCTCCTTCTGACAAATGAGAAACTAAAACATACGTAATTTTCACATTTCAAAACAGTTTATTGCTTTGGCATTGTTTTCCAAGGATTAAGAGAAGAGTAAAATATGAAGATGAAAATCGGTAAGTTCTGTTCTCATTTAATAAATGTGTATTTTTGATAAGTATACTTTGATTTCTATAACTTACTGCCTTTATGAATAACCCTGTTCCATTGTTAATAAATATTTAGTACCTTTTACCATAATCTAGTACCTTTTTAGGGGAAGATTTAGTACGAAAATATTTTTCCCGGTGGCAACCCTGCGCATGACTGGCCCTGCGCTGTAGCAAATGGCTGTAGTAAGTTCGCGATAAATAGAAGCTTCAGTGTGTTCCTTTTGCGTTTTTGAAATGTGTTAGAGTTTTATTTTGTTTTATATCGTATTACAGTATGTTCTAAAGGGCGAGGGATATTCCAAGTGATTGTACTATTCGTGATATTCTTGAAAATAGCGAAGATGAAAGTTGTAGTGACTTCAGCTCGGAAAGTGACGATGAATCTCCGTTATTAGTAAATATTCCGGGAAGTAGCTTTTCTAGTAGTGTTCCAAGACCGGTTCAATCGGTGCGGAGTTCGAGTTCCACTGAAAGCATTGAAACTGAATCTGCGAATGACGGTAATCCTGCTGCTGTACAGGGTGAATGGGATGTACGGGGTTGTAAGCGAGCAAGATTTCCAATAAATTACAATGCTGGAATCCAGGGTGAACTTTTAGATAAGAAACAGCCCGAAGATATTTATGATTTTTTTAATAGATGACGGACTTTGTGATCTTATTGCACAGCAAACAAATCTGTATGCTCAGCAAACAATTACCTCGAATTCGTTGATGGCAAAAGTGAAAAGAAGAAGTCGTGAGAGAGACAGGGTACCCACTAACAAAAATGAAATAAAACTATTTTTAGGAATCTTATTACTGCAGGGTATTGTTCAGAAGCCGAAATTAGTCCATTACTTTTCTCGTAATAAACTGTTAGCTACTCCTGTATTTTATGAACTTATGTCTGAGAAACGATTTTTCCTTTTACTTAAATGTTTGCATTTTGCGGACAATGAAACATATAATAGACAGGTTCACCTCAAATTGTATAAAGTGAAGCCAGTTCTAGACGACCTATTATCAAAATTCAGAATCGCATATACTCCAGACGATCGCCTATCTATCGATGTTATTGTGGAAAGGTAGACTGGGATGGAAGGTATACATACCGAAGAAACGGTCGCGCTTTGGTATGGAATCGTATAAGTTATGTGAAGCTAAATCTGGGTATGTGTGGAACCTCCTATGGTATACGGGGAAGGAAACTGATCTGGTAAACGAAGTTTGTGGAATAGATATTTCTGAGTACACTAAGTCTTCCAAAGTTGTATTTACACTGGCCGAAGGTCTGCTGAATAAAGGTTATCTAATAGCTGTGGATAATTACTACAGTAGTCCGGAGCTATTTGACCTACTCAATGACCTTCAGACAGATGCTGTAGGCACCGTAAGACCGAACAGAAAAAATCTCCCAAAAGATGTGATGGGGAAGAAACTTAAAAAAGGGGGAAGTTGCGTTTGCTTATCGTAACAAATTCATTGCTCTCAAGTGGAGAGACAAGAGGGATGTGTGTATGCTAAGTAGCATACATGATGCCGAAATGCGCACTGTGAAAAACAGGAAAGGGGACACAGTAGAAAAGCCTGTCATGTGTATAGATTACAATAACTCAATGGGTGGGGTCGATTTATCTGATCAGTGTATGGTCCCGTACAGTACAGCCCGAAAGCGAATCAAGACATTCTACCAAAAGATTTTCAGGCACTTGTTGGACATAACAATGTTCAATTCCTTCGTTATTTATCAAAAACATGGAGCTAAATTCACTCACAATTTCGTATGCACGTTATCCAGAAGCTTCTTGACAAGTATGATAAATCAACCCCTGCTGAAGCCCAGCCAGTCAGATCAGTAGTGTCACTGTCAAATGACCCTTCGGATCGATTCTCGGGAAGGCACTTCCCGGATTGCAGTGCCCCCTCAAAGACGAAACCCATTGCAAGCAAGAGATGTGTTGTTTGCAATGCAAATAATAAAAGAAAGGAGACACAGCACTGCTGCAAAATCTGCGATGTAGCACTGTTCCCGGCTCCTTGTTTCGGAGTGTACCACACCGCTAAAGTGTGAACTGAGAGGCGTCCACTGCACGTGTATTGTGAATAGTGTTCCCAATTGTGTAAATTCGTGTGTGTGCGTGCGTGTAGACAGTGACGGCGACTGGGGGATAAAGAAATTAGAAACAAAATGGTAGGACCTACATTTCAACTGCGAATTTAATTTCTTTTTTTTTATACGGCTAAAATGCAATAAAAATGATTTTTCCCCAAAATGTGGAGGAGCACTACCCCTAACCGCTAACCCCCCCCTCCCCATTGTCTCCGCCACTGCGTGTGTGGATATATAGTGAAATTTTCTGAGTGAAATAGTGACTCGGCAGTTTCATATCCAGAACAAGAGAAGAAAGTAGATATTCGGTGAGTACATTTTTCTCTGATCATTTTTATATTCTTCAATAGTGTATTAATAGTACAGTATAACAATATATTATAGTGCTTGTGGGACTACAATGACAGTTTGATTCGTAAATGTTTACTGCTTATGTACAAGTTTCGGAAAGTAACTATTACAACGCCCATAATAGAAAAAACGGGAAATATGAAACTTATGCGTTTGTTGCACTAAAAAACGTCGTGCTTAAAAATCATTCTTTATCGTGAATATGCGGTGCAGTATCGAAATTAATGTGTCTTATTTTCACAATATACAAGTAATATTAGACAGATACATGTAATGATGAAAACACCTCCCCACCGTAGTGTGTAAAGAGGAAGAGCTCGCTCCCCACTTAACGGGTTTTAAGATAGCACCACTAATAACATAAAAATTTGAGAATTTAAGTTTAGGCCTTCCGCTAAACTACAGTTTATTTCAGCATGAATAAGATTATTTATGACCTAGATTGTAGCGACTTATTTCTCGACTTTGCATACCGATTTTCATTAAGATAGGACCACTAATAATATAAATATTTTACAATTAAATTTTAGGCCTTCCCCAAACTACCATTTCTCGCAGCGTATATAAGATTATTTGCTAGTTGCTTTACGTCGCACCGACACAGGTAGGTCTTATGGCGACGATGGGACAGGGAAGGGCTGGGAGTGGGTAGGAAGCGGCCGTGGCCTTAATTAAGGTACAGCCCCAGCATTTGCCTGGTGTGAAAATAGGAAACCACGGAAAACCATTTTCAGGGCTGCCGACAGTGGGGTTCGAACCTACTATCTCCCGAATACTGGATACTGGCCGCACTTAAGTAACTGCAGCTATCGAGCTCGGTATATACATATATAAGATTATTTATGGCCTAGATTGTAGCGACTCATTCCAGGACACTACATACCGATTTTCATTAAATTCTTTTCAGCCGTTTTCTCGTGATGCGTGTACAGACAGACAGACAGACAAACAGACAGACAGACAGACAGACAGACAGACAGACAGACTGACTGACTAAAATTGCGGAAAATTAAAAAGTGCATTTCCTTGCTACTATGGACCCGACCGATACAAAAATACCATCCTTTTTAAATTCTGAGCAATGTACAGACAAAACTCTTATTTTATTTATATAGATTGTGTATCGTAGCATGTCGTATTGTAAATATTGCCAAGATAAAGGCAATGGACTTTCGATTCATAAATTTCCTTTGAACGATAACATTAGGTTACAATGAGTTCAAGACGTTTCACATGAGAGGGAAGAACCAGGGTCTTTGTGGACAGTCTTCTACAATTTGGAGCGAGCATTATTAATATAAGAATTCTGATTATAGCGTTAAGTACTACAAAGAGAATACTCTTACCAAATGCACTTCCGGTGGTTTTTGAGGACTACCCCGAACATAAAGTGCAAGGAAACAAATGCACGCAAAAGACCATATGTAGAAAAAGACAAACGTATCAACAAAAAGAAAATGTGCAGGTAATGTAAATATTACGGAAGACTGCCATGACGAACGAGTTGAGGAAAACAATGATTAGCTACTTGTTAGTGCAGGAACGCAATGCTCTGCAATTCCTATTCACGGCAATAATAATAATAATAATTAATTATCAAATGTGAAAAACAATAACGTAGGTATAGATCAACATAGAAATACTGCGGTACATCTGACATGAGTGCAGAAAGCTATATGAACGTAGCCTTTCTACCAGTCCACTGTGAATAATGACCAACAACCATTTTCTTCAGAACTATGCATTATTATTATTATTATTATTATTATTATTATTATTATTATTATTATTATTATTATTATTATTATTATTATTATTATTACGTGAGCGATGTCGCCATCTATGTTTCATCCCCTTGTTTTATAAGTGCAGTCTCTGGATCGGTTAGACGATTCTTCCTGACTCGGTGCACGTTAACGATGATTGAGGTTCCTGGACATTGGAAGTTGATTCTTCTTAACCTTCAGGGTTGATGCTTACTTTTGAATTAGGAAGATTTCGATTGTCTTCTGTATCTCTTGTTTCGCTTTGGGCATCGCGCGATGGAGTTTTAAGGATGACTTCTTGATTGGTAGGTATGCTTGCAGTAGTTTTGTTGATGTGTTCTCCTCAACTCGTTCGTCATGACAGTCTTACGTTATATGTACATTACCTGCACATTTTCTCTTTCCAGTTTCTACGTACCTTAGCATGATCTTAGGGTTTCTGTTGCACAAACTATATTGCCTGAAATCCAGTCTCTATGTCTGATTTGCATCTCGATATTGTCGCCCATATGCAACTCTTCTGTAGATTATGGATGTCGATCGTGATTCTCCTGCGTTTTCCGAAGCTTGTGGATTTCCTTTTCTACTCCTGTGATTAATTTTAGTTTTAATGTTCGTACTGTGGTTGGTTAAAGTGATATTGTTAGTCGTCCCATCGAACTTTGTACTGGTGAACCAAGGACGTCGTTTCGGGATGTGTTGCAGACATTCAGCAGGGCTCCCCTCAATCTGCTTTGCATTTCTTGAACAATATTTTTGCTGTCTTGATATATCGTTCAGTCAGTTTGATTTAGAGTATTTCGGGCTTGACGTTTGGTCTAATGGGATCGCCAGTTTTTGCAAAATTATGTGAATTCCCTAGAACTTTGCTGTGCTCCATTGTCTGTTTCGAGCACTGGAGGAAGGATGTTTATGACTTCTTTAGTCTGGCGATGTCAAAACAATATGGAGTAACTGTCAGCAGCGATGATGTCATTTCCACTACCAATGAACAGATCAAATGCAACTATCTGCGAGGATAGCTGTGGTGTTTTCTTTTCCATGCGTGGTTCTCTACAATTTCTTTTTTTTTTTTTTTTTTGCATTCTTTGACATGCTGAGCAGCTGTTTACATAGGTGGTTTATATCAAGACCGACTACAATATCCGAGACCGTAATATGAAAACCAATATGGTGTAGATCATAGGGGATCGGCTGCCGACTGTTCAAGGTTAGGGAGTCATCTAAATAAATTTCGACGCGAAACCTTCACATAACAGGATACTTTCCTCCAGGAACTGTAGGCGTAATGTCAAAAACATGTACTTTGTAGACAATGATTGAAATAATGCACAATGAACAAGGAGGAGGTTACTGACGACTGCATTAATCGTTTAAAGTACGAGTAACACAACACTGACGTAACAAAACATATAAAGAAATAAATATCACATGCAATATGTAAATTTTATGTAAAAGAAACGGCTTTGCCTAACTGAGCAATCAAAAAATATTAAAACAGAATTGGTAGGGTAGAAGATTCAAAGTTAATGTGAGAATATAGGCACACCACTATTAATCCACTATTTATATATATTAAATTCAGAATTTGGATTATGCCCTCAGAAATAACAGTGCCCTCATTGTGCAACAACTCTAATGCTACAATAATGTTAAATGTTAATAGTTAGAGCAACTTTCTGCCTCTGATAGTTGTGGGAACAAGGTTTTCCTGGTTAAATTTAAAGTAAGCTTTAATAACATCAAAAATATACATGATGACTCAGTCTCAATTGAGTAAGCAGTGTGAGCGGATGTGCTGAGTGAGTGCTGAAGTATGGGGATAGCGCTAGAACTTTATCGAATGAGGATTGGAAGTTGGCAGTGCAGGAGAAAGAAAAAAACGGAATTGAGTATGAGGATGAAGGGTGAGAAAGTAGGGAAGATGGCAGGGCTGCTGGTGGCGGTGGTGCTGACAGCGCTACTTATAATAGGTGGAGTAGAGATAAACTCAGGGCCAGGCCCAATTGGTGCCCTAGGGTGGGAAGAGATAGCGGCGCTAAAAGAAGTGGTGAAGGAGGAGTGTCAGATAGACCAATTAAAGGAGATGATAAGAGATCATTCCAAGGAGTTAAAATACTTAAGACAGTGCGTTAAAAATGAGGTGGATGAGGTGAAGGATAAAGTGGGGAGAAATGAGACGGAGATGGAGGAAATGCGAAAGAAAGTTCAGATACTGGAAGGGGAGGTGGCGAAACTCAAGGGAGAAGTTACGGATGGGAACCAGGAACGAAGGAGGAAGAATATTTTTATATACGGTGTTGAAGAAGCTGCGAAAGAAGATAAGGTGGCACTAGTTTATAAGGTGGTGAACTTGGTACAGAATAGAATGAAGGTCAATTTTAGTGAGGTAGATACTGATGAGGTTCAGAGAGTGGGAAGAGTGAAAGGTAAATGTGGGAGACCAATTAAGCTTACACCGATATCTACCCTGATGGCTGGCATTGTCCTAAGGAACACAGGGAACTTAAAAGAAGGGAAGATATGGTTGAAACAGGATACAGGTAGTGAAGCGAGCAGAGAGTTTAAAGTGATAAGAAGACATATGTGGAGTGCCAGGAAACAAGGGTTGAGAGCTTTCATTAGGGGCAATAAGTTGGTGACGGGGAATGGTAGTTGGGTAAGAGAATGGTCGATAGAAAGATTGCAACAAATGGACCAGAATTATCTGCAGACGATTATGGAAAAGAGAGTGGCAGGTGCGACGAGAGAAGAGGAGGGCTCGGCTGGTGATGATGGAGAAATGGCTGTTGGTGAGGGGAGGAGCGATGACCAGTGCGAATAAAGAAGAGGAGACATGAGTGAAGATGGCCGGGGAGAAGAAGAGGATGTTCAACGTACGGAGAGAGGTGGGGCAGTCGAGCGCCACCGGCAAGTGCTGTCGAGGCGAAGGAGGCAAGTAGCCGAAGAGAGGTAATGAGCAGGGTTAGAAGTGTAAGTCTGAAAGATCTGTAGGAGAAGAAAAGCGAAGGGCAGGAGGAGAGGGGGAGCAAATAATCTGCTAAGACGTCTAAGAAGGTTGAGAGCAGAGAGGAAACAGAAGGAACGCGTAAAACTAGAAGTAAATTAAATAACGCAACTGATGTAAATAGAATATTGAAGGGGTAGGAAGTAAGCTGGGTAATGAAGAGGTTAGTAAGATGGTGGAGAGTTTTGATATAGTGGCCCTCCTAGAGACATGGCTAAAAGAAGGGATAAATCTAACCTGGAAGGTGCTTGCGGTAAGGAATAAAACGAGGAAAAAGCAGGGAAAGAATGGGACATATCCTGGCGGTATTTCATTATTAGTTAAAGAAGAGCTAAGTGATCAAGTTATAGATATAAACAATGAGCTGTAAGAGGTATTATGGGTTAGGTTTAAACTGGAGTGAGATGAAACGAAGAGTGTGTGCTTGGGTTTTATATACAACCCACCAAGGAGCTCAATCTGTGCAAATGAATATTTTTTATGGTCTGATAGGGGAAATAAACATTATTAGCGGAAAGTACAAAGAGGACGGATTTATTTTGTTAGAGGATTTTAATGCGAGAATTGAGTGCTCCAGGCCAGAGTATGATAAAGAGGAAATGAGAGTAAAGATGGGAGGCAAGATAAGTGAAGATAAAGGGAGGAACGTTCACGAACAGAAGTTGTTAGAAGTATGTGGGGCGAGCGACTTGTGCATTCTAAATGGGTGGTGGAAGGGCGATAGGGAAGGAAAAATGACATATATTACAAATGAGGAAGGAAGTGTTATTGATTTGGTAATTAGTACGGAAGATATGTTAGACAGAATCATCAGGATGAAGGTGGTTGTTTGGGTGGTATCTCACCATTCTCCGGTATATATAATCGTGAACAGGAATGGGGGTGTGGAAGAGAGGGGATTAGGAAGAGGTGGGAGTGAGAGAAGTCGCAGATTCCCCAAGTATATTTGGACTGAGGAGGTTAAAGCGAAGTTAAGCAACTTCCTTGAAGATGAAGAATTTCAGATCATCAGGGTGGGGATTGAGGTAGCAGTGGAAGGTAATAATATTGATAGAGCTTTACAGCTACTGGGATATCCTGTCAGGAGAGTAGCGGAGGAAAAGCCATACAGGAATAAGACTAGAGAGGTGGGGGAGGTTGGTATGATAAGGAATGTAAGGTGAAGAGGAAGGCAGTGATGAGGGCACTGGCTGATTTCAGGAAACATGGTGGGAGAGGGTTAAGGGAAAAATTTTGCAGGTTGAGAAAGGAATTTAAGAAAATGTTAGTAGAGAGGAAAAAAAGGCATGGCAGGAGGCTTTAAACAGGAAGTGTAAAGACAGGGAAGGAGATAAGGTGTGGGCAAGGGTTAATAAAATGAATAGGGGGACGAGTAGAGTGATAAAACCTAAAATTGAATATGGAAAATGGGTAGAGTACTTCCAGGAACTATTAGGTGAGCAGGAAGAGTGGGCAAGGGTAGAAGGAGGCTTTAAAGTTGAAAGGGGGTTAGAGAGGGGTTGTCAGGAGTTGGATAAGGGAATAACAGGTGAGGAGGTGATGGGAATGATAAGTAAATTGAAGAACAGGACTGCGGGAGGGGAAATGGGATAACTAATGTTTATTGGAAGGAAGTAGCCAAAAGTAGACAGATGATAGAGAGTATGGTAACATTCCTAAACAAGATATTCGAGGGGGAGAAATTTCCGAAAGAATGGCACAAGGGGATCAGATGTCCTATTTATAAAAACAGAGGGGAGAGGACAAATTTCAGTAATTATAGAGGCATAACCCTGCTGGACTTCCTGAGCAAGATGTACACGGGTATTTTAGTATTTAGTATTTATTCTTGAACATAACAGGCGTTCAGCGCCCAAATACATGTTCACAATAAAATATTAATAATAATAATAATAATAATAATAATAATAATAATAATAATAATAATACATAACAATACTAATAATGTACAAATAATACCAAACTGAAACTCTATATACTAACTAGCTACCTGAACGAAATACTCCTTAACAACCCTAACATACTAAATATATCCCATACAAGATCATTTTATCTGTAAAAGTCACCGACTCCTCGTTCCAGCACACTCATCACGTGTCCTTATGCACTCATCAACTTGCGTCACATTCATTGTTCCCTGACCTACTCCTGATAAATACCAAAACAACGCTAGTCAGCAATTACATTCCATCCTGCCATATCACAAACAAACAGTCCGTACCTTTACAAAATCACACACCATTTACCCAACTCCACCCACTCCACTATTTACCCAATACCAGTACTCCCCTCACCATTAATTTTATCGTACTATCTCCATCCAGTGCATATCATCAAATTATTAAACACGCTTACCCTAGACATACATCACTGTTCCAATCACATATCCCCGTGTCCACCCTCTTACTCTGCCTCTTTCATTTTGCTCTCACAGGACTTTTTTACCGCACATAGATACCTGTTCAACTCGCCCCCGTTTTCCCACTGCTTGATAATCCATCTTAAAATAGCCTGCTCATCCCCTCTTCCCAATAGTTTCCGATGTTCGGCACTCAGTAATCTACTTCTTATCTTACTTGTTCCTTCACAGTCACTTAATAAGTGAAAATCGTCATTCACTGCCCCACATAGTATACACACTCTCTTGTCTCTCCCTTGTAACCATCCCTTATTTGTATGCAATTCCAAAATCCACCACACCATCCCACGCCTATTTAACCTGTCAACGTATCTAATATTTATCCCTGTTACCTCCTCTATTTTAATAAAAATATTCAGCGAATTTCTCAGTCTACTTTCCCCCAATAATTTCTGCCTATGAATGTCCCTAATCCTCCTCTCAAGCATCCTCATCCCTCTGACTTCTGTCTTCGTCCAAATCACCCCCCAAAGATGCCCTAATCCTATCATCTCCAAATATCCCTTAATTGTTTCTAGACAGCCGCCATTATACATGCTCTTTCGTTGTTGTTCATACGCGGCCTGTAATACTCTCACCCTTCCTGTCTTTTTAAATTCATCCAATATCTAACTATTCTTTTCGCACACTCAGATTCCAGATCCTCCCCACACATTAATTCCGCCCCTGCATTAGCTGTGAATCTCGGCAGACCCATCAATATCTTACCAAAACTACTAATAATACGTCTTAATTCGCCTCTTTTCTCATCCAACCCTCATACTTCTGCGCCATACAAAACCTTCCCGAAAATCACCGATCTTAACACTAACCTGAAGGTTTTATAACTAATACCCGGATATTTAGCTAACAAGTTTTTGACTGAGGCTAGGGCTGCCAAGCCTCTGCTTTTCGCCCTAATAATCTGATCGTTCCAGTTTCCTTTACTGTTAATAATGACTCCTAAATATTCCAACTTCCTTACTTGTTCCAACCTTTCTCCCTGCAGGACTCCTTTCCCTTCCACCCCTCTTCCTTTGTTTACCTGGGCTAGTAGCATTTTAGATTTATTCCCATTAATTCTCAAGCCCAATTTCTTCGCAAAAAGCGACTCTGCATTTAAAGCTCTCTGAATCGCTCCTGAAGTTAGAGTCATCAATATCACATAATCAGCAAATATCAGTCCCGGTACTTCTAACCCATTAATTACCGGCACAGCCCAATTGCTGGCCCCATGCCCCTCCAAAATATCGTTAATAAATAAAATAAACAAAATTGGCGATAATTTACATCCTTGCTTTAAACACACCTTAGACTCCAAGGGTCTGCTCAATCTACTGTCTCACAATTTTACACAAAACCTGACTACCCTATATTCCCTTCACTGCCCTCAACATCTTTTCCGAAACCCCCAACCTACCTAATTTCTCTAATAGAGCCTCTCTATTCACCTTATCACACGCTTTTTCAAAATCTATTGCTGCCACATAAACCGTACTTCTAGACAGGCTCCTATACTTTTCTAAAACTGTCTTTACTATCATTATATTATCCACTGTTCTTTTCTTTTTTCTAAATCCTCCTTGGAAATTTGTCAATATTTCATTTCCCTCAGCCCATTCACTTAACCTGTTCGTCAACACCCCCGTGTAAATTTTACTTAAGGAGTCCAACAGAGATATTCCTCTATAATAGTTCAAACTGTTCCTACTACCCTTTCCCTTGTATATTGGACATACAATTCCTGTTTCCCATTCCTTCGGGTACTTACCTCCCTCATAGATCTTACTGAAGAGTTTGACTATGCCCTCTATCATTGTCTCATTTTTGCTAATTTCTTTCCAAAACTTGTTATTTATTCCATTACATTCCCCGCGGACTTGCCCCTGACTCTTCTTATCACTCTCAAGGTTCCTTTCTTTGTAATTTCCTTGTCCAGTTCATAATTCGCCACTCTCCTATTCCTCAAAATTACTTCTTTCCCCGTCCCTCTCCACCTTTCTTCCCCCTTATCACCGAGTAATTCGCCAAAGTACCTCACCCACTTCCTCAATGCTCATTTTCTCTACATTCCTTCTCCCCTTAATTATTCTATTAATCTTTTCCCATACTTTTTCAATGCTGTTAGTCTTACAATCTTTATTTATAGCTTCAATTTGTTCCTCTAATCACGCCTTTTTTACCTCACAAATTTTCTTTTTGTACTCCTTCCTCAATTTGCAGAAAACCTCCCTTTCAGCGCTCCCACCTTTCTTTCTATACTCTCCTAACGCACCCAGCACCCTCCTCCTCATTCCTTCACACTCTCTATTAAACCATTCTTCACCCTCTTTCTTGTTTCTCCTTCTACATTCTGCCTTCTGCGCTATCATATTTATTGGATGTAGCAGTAATTCCAAGGCTTTATCAATATTATTCTCCTCTAACGCACCTTCCCACCCATATTTCAGAAGTTGTACTTCCTCTTTTCCTACCCTATCCCAATCCCGTCCCACATTCTCTGACCATTTATATTTATTATATCCACTCCCTTGTTTATCCTTCGTCTCCGCTTCCTTCCTTATACACTTCTCTTCCCCCCCTTTTCAACATAACCCACACTGGGAAATGGTGTGATTCAATCCAGTCTCCTATTTCCATTCTTACAATATCCTCCATCACTCCTTTCGAGCTTAAAACCATATCTATCACACTACCTCCCTTCTCAGTAACATACGTCAATTTCCCCGTACTGTCACCCTCCATCCATCCATCCATCCATCCATCCATCCATCCATCCATCCATCCATCCATCCATCCATCCATCCATCCATCCATCCATCCATCCATCCATCCATTCAGAATATACAAATTCCCCGCAGCGCACATCTCTAGGAGCTTCTCCCCATAACTGTATATAATTTTATCCTCACTCCTTCTACTTTTCAACATACACACACCATCATCCTTACTATATACTGGGCTCTGTTCCCCTATTCTCGCGTTCCAATCTCCGAATAACAACATATCCTCTTCTCCTGCAAACTTCCCTCCTATCCTACTAATATCCACCAATAGCTCTTCAAAAATTCTTATTTGCATATGCTGAACTACTAGGATGGCAATAAACGAACGCTAGATTTATTTTCTTCCCCTTCCCTCAACCCCTCCCATATTCAGTCTCAACCATATAGTTCTTATCATATCTGTCTCTATATCCTTTACCATTTCACTAATTTCTTCCTTAATTAATACTATCATCCCTCCTGGTGCGCGTCCCTTACTCCTCTCCTTTCTTCTATATTTATATTTCATCACAAACCCCTTCCATGCTATCTCTCTCCCTGTTTCCAGCCACGTCTCCAAGAGTGCCACAACATCGAAACTTTCTATTACTTCCCGAACTTTCTTATTTCCTAATTTGCTTGTTAATCCCTCAATATTCACACATCCTATTTTCCAATATAGTTATAATTTTTCCTCCCTCCCTTCTAATTCTTCTTCTTTAGTCTTACTCCTTGTAGTTCTCGCCCCTTCATCCCCTATCTCCATTCCTCCTTTTTTGCCGACCTATTCCGCTCCACGCCTTCCGTATCCTCCATCCCCTTACGGACTTTACCCCAAAGGTCTTTTAAACTCCTGCTTCTTCCCTTGTTCATAACTGATTTATCTTCCTGTCTATCATAGTTCTTAAGTCCTTTCCCGCTCACTAATCCACTGCACTCTGTTCTCGCCGTTTCTTGCTGCTCACCCTCACTCACCCCTTCACTGTTCTGATCTTCTATGTCCACACTGCACTGTCCTTTCTCACCTGAGTTGATCTCCTCTCCTACTTCGGCTCCACTCCTCGTTGTTACTTCTTTCTTCCTTCCATCTTGCCTTGTCATCTCTCCTCCCTCGGCACTAGCACGATCGTCCATCTCCTTCAACTTCGCCACTGAGTGCTCCCTCACCCATCTTCCGTTTGTCACCACCAACTTCTGGCCTCTTATTCGTGCCTTTAGTCCTTGATATCTCGCTCTCTAAAGGTGCCTATTCAGTATCTTCATATTTTCACTTCCTTCCTTTCCCATGTTTCTTTTCCCCCCTACTTTCTGGCCCTGTAAATTGTTGCTGTTTCTTATCACAATTTCTGCCATTAGGGTTGAGAAAAATTTTACCCTAATTGGCCTCCGCACTGTTGTTTTCCCACTCTCTCCACATCGTCAATGTCCACTTCACTGAAGTTTATCTTCATCCTATCCCGTATGACCTCTACCACCTTGGCAATCAGTTCAATCTTGCCTTCCCTCTCACCTTCTTCCACACCATATACAAGTATGGCTTTCTTCATTCTCTCCTGCCTGTACCCCTCTGCTTCTCTCTTCATCACCATCATCATCACCTCCTCTTCCAGATGTTTCACTTTCCCTCTTAATAACTCTATTTCTTTCTCATTGTTGTCCACTCTCCTGTTTGATTCCTCAGTCTTCGTTTCTAGCCATTTCATGTCTCCTATCTCCTTCCTCTGCTCCTCCATCATGTCCTTTATTTCCTGTACCTTATCCCATTGACACTTTTCCTGTATAATTTCACTCACTACCACCTTAAGTGCTGCCAAGTCCTCCATGTTGAATTTTCCGCTGGTAACCAGCAGCACCGCTATCACTGTCGCTACCAGCACCGCTTTCCCCATTCTTACTCCTTTTCTTAACACCCGTCCATTCTTGATCTCCTTCCTCTGCTTCACCTGCCATTTCCCAATCGCGGCCCGGCACTGCTCAATACCGACCATGTTTACGGCACGCACTGCACCACGCGACTTCACTCCTCGGCTGCTCGAGTTAGACTGCATACACGGGTATTTTAGCAAACAGGTTGAGGAAGCGGGCAGAGGTTTTCTCAATCCTATCGATTTTTCAGAATGGTTTCAGAAAAGGGAGGATGACGGCAAATAATTGAATGGTTGTGAGAACAATAATTGATAAATATGTCAAAAAAGAAAGCGCTAAAGTGTTTATATCTACAATTGACTTCCAGAAGGCGTTCGATACAGTGATCACGGAGGCCTTGTTTGAAAGATTGGGGAGAAGATGAGAAGAGCGCTCAGAAGTATATATGAGAAAGTCTGTTATAGCATTAGGGTGGAGGAAGGGGTGGTTAGTGGGGTGATTGAGTCGAAAGTCGGGCTGAAACAGTGGTGTATATTGTCGCCAATCCTTTTCTTATTGTTTATTAACGACTTACTAGGCGGTCATGTAGAGAGGAAGTGGGCTTATCCGGTACTAGGCATACAAGAAATTCCAGGTTTGATTTTTGCGGATGACCTGCAATAAAGTTTGAACGAGGTAGGGAGTTTCGCGAAGAAATGGTCATTGGAGATCAATAATAATTAATGTTATTTGTTTTACGTCCCACTAACTACTTTTTAAGGTCTTCGGAGACGCCGAGGTGCCGGAATTTAGTCCCGCAGGAGTTCTTTTTACGTGCCAGTAAATCTACCGACACGGGGCTGTCGTATTTGAGCACCTTCAAATACCACCGCACTGAGCCAGGATCGAACCTGCCAAGTTGGGGTTAGAAGGCCAGCGCCTTAACCGTCTGAGCCACTCAGCCCGGCTCATTGAAGATCAACAGTAAGAAATCTAAGGGGATGGCATGCAGGAGAGTGAACAAAAAGAAACCGGAGGTAAAGTGGGCAATAAATGGGGAAGAGATAGAGATGGTAGAAAAGATGGAGTAGTTAGGGGTGGCGGTAAGTAGAAATGGTAGCTGGGTGGGGCAGATTAGGCCATCCAAATGGAAGGGCCAAGCTGCACTTTCAGTAACTAGGATATTGGAGAATAAATTTAGGGGTGTAAGCTATGATATACAAAGTATGGTATTTAATGCGGTGGTGAAGAGTAAAATGCTGTATGCGTCGGAGGTTTGGGGTGTAGAGAAAGAGTGTGGGATATTAGAGCAGGTACAGAGTAGGTTCTGTAAGATTGTTATGGGTTTACCTTTGTGTACCGCGAGTGCAGGAGCAAGGATGTTGTGTAAAGAGTACATCGAGATTGGTATTTTAAAAAGAGTACTTGGTTACTGGTGTAGATTGAGAGAAGGTGAAGGGGGCCTAATTCTGCAGTCAGCCTACCAAAGTCAAATGAAGGGCTATTATAGCGATTACTGGGCGAACAAAGTGAAGAATGCCTTAAATAGACTGGGGTTAGGAGAGTTTTATAGTTTTAAATGGGGGAGGAGTAGGGGCACGTATTGAAAACATGTGATTAAGAGGGCTAGAGATATTGCTGAACAAAAGCTGGTGGCCGAATGTAGGAAGAGGGCTACCCTAAAGATGTTTCTGAGGGTAAATCAGATGGTGAATTTGAAAATGGTAAATGTAAATAGGGCGGAGAGGAGAGGCTTAATGTGGTGGTTTCCAGGTGTATATATGAATAAAGGTTGGACGAAGTTAAAAGTAAATACGTTGTGTGTATTATGTGGTGAAGAAAGGAAGGACTTTCATTTGCTGACAGTGTGTAAGGAAACGCTTGAAGAAAGGCGGGTGTTTAATAAACAACAGTTGAATTGAATTTCTTATCCGTGCAATGGTGATAAGCTTTTGAGGTGGTTTGTGTCTGAATGGAAGTGTGCTGGTAATTTGTGTAGGTTTTTGACCAGAATTAGAAGCCTCAAAAGCAAATTCTCAGTTGTGTCAAGAGGAGGAAGATCCAAGTAGTGGTTTATCATGACACAGGTAGAGTGTTGAATTTCGCTAATCAGCAGAGAGGAAATGTCGGCCTTTCTCGCTGCTGGCTGGCAGTGGGGAAGGGGGAGGTGATGGCATGTGTTATCGGAAGGAGCATGGCCGGACTTTACTAAGGCCGTGACATTGGAGATCCGACAACGTTGCTTGGAGTCAAGCATGTGACTTCTGTGTTCGTACTTTGTAAACAAGTCTAACGTGGTTTAAAAAAATACCGATATATCGATATTTCGATATATTGAAAACTTATTTTCGATAATCGATATTTATTGCACATAATATATCGGTATATTCAAGCGATATCGATATATCGTAACCCAAGAGTAACTACAATATCATCACCAGATCTCAATGCATATATATCAATATTGGTTTATTCTGCCTGTGCACGCGACTGGTTGGTTGAGTTTATCTTGCTACTGGAATTCGCGGTTTAATTATCCATGGAAATGATCCATCAACGGCTGCTAATTTCAGATGTCCACTAGCCTGCACGGTTGCTAGGGTTATACTTCCATAACACAAATTTTCATTCACCCACAGCCACAAGACAGCAGTCGAGGCATAGATCCTGAATAAATAGCTTTTTTAGAGTGAACGAAGTAGTGTCAGTAATGCTTGATGTTCATATAAACCTCGTAAATTAGTAGACATGGCTGAAAATAGTTAAGAATATGATGCAGCATCTACCGTGCAAGTATTTATGGTTTTATCATTGCATTGATAGGATAAACAAGGAAGAGGAAAGGAAGCGGCCGTGGCCTTAAGTTAGGTACCATTCCGGCATTCGACTGGAGGAGAAGTGGGAAACCACTGAAAACCACTTCGAGGATGGCTGAGGTGGGAATCGAACCCACATCTACTCATTTGACCTCCCGAGGCTGAGTGGACCCCGTTCCAGCCCTCGTACCACTTTTGAAATTTCGTGGCAGAGCCGGGAATCGAACCCGGGCCTCCGGGGGTGGCAGCTAACCACACTAACCACTACACTACAGAGGTCTTACCACGCTTACGTCTCTTGGTTAACTGTTTTGTTTAAACATTCAAATTTACGTGCAAATCAGATTCAGAATGACATAAAATCAAATGAAATTTTCCAATCATTTAGTAATACATAGAAGCAGATTCGAACAAATCAAAACATTGTTGATGGCTTCAAGCATGCTGCACATTTTAACGGACTTAAATTCTTAGCTGCCGCCTTACCTTATAAAGTAAGGAATCAATCAAATTCGGAATTATATACAAACAAATTAAAATTTTTAATCATTCAGTATTATGTACAGATAGATACAAACAAATTAAATATTTCTTGATGGCTTCAAACAAGTTGCATATTGTTAATAGATCCCCGATTTATAGAACTTCAATATAATTTCAAATCCTTGTATTTTGGAAAAGAAATAATTTTATATCGAGATATATCGCTATTTTGTTTTGATAGTAGAATAATATCGGCATGTCGATATCGAATGAAATATCGATATTTATTATATCGGAACGTCCCTAGGTGTTATCGATGCCTACGAGATAAGTAAAGGCCTCAGCATGCACGGTCTCTTCAAGTACTAAATTGACAAAGTAGCAGCAGTTCAAATATCGCCGCTGGATGTGAGGTTTTCCCTCCATTCCTCAGCACGATTCCAATTGGCATTACGATAATAACTTGCACATAAAAGCACATTACAAATATAAAACATTGCGTTTTGAATAGGAAAGTGATATTTCTATGACGTTTAATGAAGAAAAATAAATGTATCACCGAGTAATTCAAGATGAGCTCATACGAATCAGGTAGTATAATTGCAACCGGAAAGTACACATCCTAATAAAAATGAAAATACTTCATAGTATATTTTAAAACACTGCAGTATTCACAGAGCCTTCGTCGATGAATGCAGAGTGGGTCTCGGCCCACAAGTGGCCACGGCTGGTCCGTGGTCCAACAGCTCTGCACTCCGACCGGCCAACCGAGCAGAGGAAGGGTGGCTCTTCGTCTCTGTATTCGGGAGACTGGACAGGGCTGGACCTCACGGCTGGTCTCCACTGTCGGTTTTCCTGAGAATGGTTTTACGTGGTTTTCCATTCTCCTACAATAAGGCAAATGCTGGGAGGGTTCCTAGTATAGGCCACGGCCGCCAACCCCCTCACCATCTCCGAGCATCTCCTTCGCCGTAACAAATCTCCCGGCCTCACAGACGGCGTCACCATCTAAGAGGCCCGCCTCCTCCTTCAGGGGAGGAATTAAAACATTTTAGTATTAGTACGTAACCTAGTCTTGCCATGCAAATACCCTGAAAAAAAGTGTTGGCATTGATTGCGACTAGTTTCAGTAGAAATGCTAAAACACGTGCTTTCAAAATGTTCATTACATACTACAGACTTCGAGGAAGATTGCCACATGCTATTTTTCTCGTCACCGCGACATGACATAATTAAGACCCATTTTTCTCGTAGTTCCACATTTGCTCGTGGAAATAAATGCCACTACCTTTCTGAAGTTTACTTTTGCAGAATGGTGCACAGCAATAAACCATTGTTTATCACGCGCAATAAACATCTTGTGAATAGAATGTTTACAATAAATACTCTCTCGGCTCTTGTATATTTATCAATATGCACAAAACATTTTCTTAATGTAAATCCACAGCGTGTTTAGAGTCATTTGACGGGGTCAGCAATGGAACGAATTAAGCCCCATCTAGCGGCGAGAATAGGAAATTTCCCGGCTGCCGAAGCCTGTCGCATTCCTCTGGGGCAATGATTAATGACTGACAAATGAAATGATATTTGAGAGTGTTGCTGGAATGAAAGATGGCAGGGAAAACCGGAGTACCCGGAGAAAAACCGGTCCAGCACAAATCTCATATGGAGTGACCGGGTTTTGAACCACGAAACCCAGCGGTGAGAAGTTGGCGCGCTGCCACCTGACTCGCGGAGGCTTCTATTTTCATAACTTTACGTTTAAATATAAACCATATACTCATCACAAGCTGAATACACAAATCAACGCCTTTTATAATGAATTTTAAGGCTTATCTCACCTAAACTTACCTTTTTCCTTCACAGTTTCCATATAGTCTGTGTTGTTAAATGGTGGAGGGCTAACACGAAGTCTAGCGGTGACTCTGGAACTAGAACGTATTTCGCGCTGTGTAAACTGCCATGCGGAGGCAACTGTGTTACATATTCCACCGTTTGTATTCGAATTATAGTCCGGCCTACCAGAGGCTCAGAGCAAGGTATTGATTAGATTGGATATTTCCAGGTTGCAATTCCACCTTCACTAGCACCATCTCTTGCAGAATTATCGGCGTTCTCTAGTGCGGATGTTGTTAATGAAAATAATAATTCAAAGAAAAACGATATATTAATGGAAAAACCGATATATTATTCGATAAATAGAATCAAAATTTCGATATCGATATATCGATAAATCGAAAGGAAAATATCGGTATTTCATAAAAACCGATAAATCGTTGCCATCCCTAAACGTGGTGTATAATTATATTTGTGTTGATCGTGAATTAACTTGATGGCATTGTTTAAAATTGAAAGTATACTGAAGATATTTTATGTGTTATAGTTTAAAAAATTAATCTACACGCTATTTGGCATCCTGGAACAGCATTAATTTATGGCAAAGATGAGTTTTCTCATGTTGCAGTATGTATAAGAGTGACAATCCACACCGTTTTTAAAGCCATTCTGTGTTTGTATTTTTAAAATTGAGTAATTTAAAAGAGCAGAATGATTGTGTTATTTTATTTTACGTTGCACAAGTATGACAATAACAACTAAAGCTAGGCTTAATTTCAGATGTCAAGGCATTGCTGTGTTCCTTCGTGCTCCAGCAACTGTGATTCTAATAGACAGTTGTGTGGTGCCAATTATAATGTATCTGTTTTACAAGCTTTTGAAGCTGAGAAGATGATAAGAGTGCAGTGTTTGCTAGGATTAAGGTCTGAAAAATATAAAGAAATATATTTAAGCAAGGACATGTTTCAATTAGATTCCGATTCATTGAACATAACTGACGAAACAGATATATGCAGTGAATTTTCCAGTGTGCTAGTGAAAGTAAATGAAACAGAAGTAGACTTTGATAACATGTTTCCTGTCATTTACATTTCAGGTTATGTAGCTTTTAAACCAGCCAGTAAACTTAATTGCAGGTACTGTATCTCGAATATATCAAATGAAACAGTGGAAGATGGCATGTTTAATAGCTTAAACAGAGGTGGGTTATCGGTCCCATCAGAATTGCTCATAAATGTGTGTACAAGTATATATAAGATCATCATAAAATCTGCATGATTTTAATCTCTTGAGGAATAAGAAGTAGCATTCTTTCAGAGTAAGAATCAGAAATGTGTATTGATTCAGCTTGCTAGGCAAAGTGTAAGTGATACAAGGGAGTGCTGCTCATATTGTGAAAAACCTCTATATTAACTTCTGCCTATCTTTGCCCTATTTTGCAAATATTTTGATCAACAACTCACGAAACATGTTAATGATGCTGATGCCATGGTTAAGAGTTCTGGCAAGAAAAGAAAACTGATGACCCTGGAGTGGTTTGAGTCCCAATGTTAGAAATGTATTTTGATGGACATAGGATTGTATTGTTTTTCTAGTTGTAGCCATATGTTTGTTTATTCTCATCTTTACATTGACGTATTTATTTCAATTTTCACCTTGTTTTATATGTATCCAACGAAAACGGCTCTTCCAGCAACGTTTTATTTGAGAAAACATCATTGAAGGTTAACTTCCCATATGTTACAAGCACCTGCTTGCTCTATGCTATGCGGTTAACATGCTTCTCAGCATCCCTCTCAACACACTTTGTCACGCCCCAACATTTTGCGGCTGGGTGGCTCTTTTCTTATCATAGCCTCAGCCGGGCCAGTCAATAATAATTAGGCAGACGCCTCGTTGGCTGTCGCCTCCCTGCTCATCATGTAGGCATATCTTGTGAAGGGCGTGGACACATCCATCCCAGACTCCTACATTTACAAGCAAATTGCTGGTGGCCCTAATGAACCTCCCACCTCATCACTTCTGGAAGTCATCCGCCTTCAAGATCGTCTCTCGGGCCACCCTTCACCGGATGTTCTGCTCCTCTACCAAAACTCGTATGAAGGCTACTGCCTGACAACCAATCGTCTTTTTCTCAAGACTCATTACCACGAAGTGGTCGCTGCTCCCGAGCATCTCTTACGAGATCTACGTCATCTTCCAGATTCTCCTGTCACTATTCAATCCCGTTACCCGCAAAAACCAGCGCAAACCTCTGCTCCCACTACCACCACTACTACTATTACTACTACAACTACTACCCTGTCCACCACCACTGTTTCTCCTTCCATCGTTCTCACTACCTCCAGTCATCATTCTCCCATTATGTCTGCCCCATTCACCTCCCTCCCCCGTCCTAATTTGCCTCCAGATCCTTCCATTGAGGTTACCGTCGCCGACCATACAACTGGTGCTCCCATTTCGCAACCCTTCCCTTCTTCGACTAGTACTGTCTGCGACACTGACCCACTCCTTTCCGCCTTGGATCAGTCTCTCAGCCAATCTACGGCTAACACCAACACGGCTCCAGCCAACCTCACTGGCAACGCAGATGCTTCCGGACCAGCGTGCCAACTGTCTCACCCTCCGAGCTGTGTCATCCGGGGGATTGATCCTGCTATCACCGAACGGGACCTACTTCACGAACTGCAACGGACAGGCGTCCCAGCTCGCCGGGCGATTCGGATCTTTAACGATGAAGGCCCGACATTCATGATGCGTCTACAACTTTCATCTGCTGCCGATGTCGATCACCTTATTGCGACTGGAATCCGTTTTCGCCGGCGAGCGTATCGAGTGGAACCTTCCCGCCCCTCACTTCGTGCCGGCCCCCTGTTCTCTCCCACCCCTCCTCTTCGTTCTCCTTCAGTCACGCCACCCTCCCCACCGTCGCCCACAGTCAATCGCCCTGTCTCACAACCACCTTTCGTCCTACCCCCTCTCCAGATTTTGGACCTCCTCCGTCTCTATGCCACTTCCGTTACTAACATGACCACTACCCTCTACCATCTTCTTTTACAATACTATCCTACTCCGTACTCTCTTTTTCTTCCGCAACCCCCTCTCCTTACACCTCCGTAACTTACAACACTATCCCGCTTCTTCCTCCTAACTTTCAATGAACCTGTCTCTTTCTATGGTTTACTATCTGTACTGTACTTTTATAATACTATGTAACATCTTTTCCACATACGCGCCCGGGATACTTTCCAATGAATAAACTCCTGGTCTCATTTTTCTCCGGTGTTCGCGGGGTTTTTCTTCGCGCGGGGTGCTTTGCGGGTCTCCCCTGGGTCCCGACTCGTTGTCCCGGTCCCCCTGCGCCACATCTTTCATACTCTCCTTCTCGGTATGTACAATACATACTTTCTATAATAATGTCTATTTCTATTTTCTTTTCTGTTCCTAATGGCCAAAGAGCTCCTTAGTTGAGCTGGTGGCCCGCCCCCTCCTCTCTTGAGGAGTGGGAATGAACCAACCTTCTGATTATGATGATGATGATGATGATGATGATGATGATGATGATGCTTCTCAGCGTGAGCTCTTAGTGTCACGAACCGCCGCTAGGGGCGCCAGCTAACGCACCCAACTTATCTCCGTACCCACATTATTCTGTTCCAGTGCGTTTGCATCGAACATTTATTTGTGTGTCTCTGGTTGTAAAATGATTAATTGTTGTGTTCCTCACTGTATATCAAAACAGGAAATCCAAATTTTTCAGGTGTGAGGATTCCTGTTATCCCGCAAGTAGGCTAAAGACTTCGAGAAAATTGTAGCCTGAATTTTAGAGATGGAGATAAAA